>NW_019416601.1:61865-76677 GCF_000390285.2 Anoplophora glabripennis
TCCACCTGATACCTTGGAAGATCTGCGAGGACGAATCATTAATGTATGTCGCGAAGTAACACCGCAAGTGCTCCAGAATGTTCGACAACGGTTTGAAGACAACCTGTATCATTGTATGCAAGTTGGCGGACAACATTTTCAGCATTTACTTGACTAATACCGTAAGTTTTGAAGTAAAATTAAATCGATTTTCGCATTTCTCGTCAAAAATATTGTTCGTATTTTCAAAGCTGCATATTTTCTAAAATAATGAATCGATTTTCAAAAAGTAAGAATCGATGTATAGAGAATTAAAAGCCCTTTCTAATAACCCCCCACTTGACCCCCATTCCCATTTGAAAAAATTTAGGGGATAGCACCCCCACTTAGGGGGTTGAAGATTTTGGTATGCTTTTTGAGCCAAAAGTTGTCCCCCTCAGAAACAAATTTGACCTGTTTTTTGATTTTGCCGAAAAGTTCTTTACTACCCTGTAATGCCTTGCGGTACGTTTTCGATGGGCTACCCTGTATATACCATAGAAAAATGATATTTTTTAATTAAATATGTATGTAGGTAGGTATATTAATGAGATAAATTTCCATTATATATCATATTTAACACGAAATCATTTTTTCCCCGTATATTGGGAAGGTATACTTATAAAAAAAATAAAAACAAAATCCAATAAAAAAAAAGTGTGAATTCGAGATTAACGAACAAGTTTGGGAAAACGGTCATATATATTTTCCAGGTTTAATACAATATCATGGGAGATATGGCATGTGGCATACTTAGTGTAAATGTTATACAAGATTAAAAGGGATCAAATGTGAATATGTACCTTGCTTGGAATTCTAAACTAAATAATTAATATTTTAATGCGCAAATGTTATAGTTTCGGTAGAAGTTTTCTGATGAGAATGTTTTAAACTGTTATTGGACATAATGAAAATAATTTGTTTATTTATTTTTTTATATATTTATTTATTTTAAAAATTTTCAAGTCATCAGAATAATGTAGAACTCTTATGCACAACACAAACTAAATCATCCACAAACAGTAAGAACAGCAACGGTCCCAATATAGAACTTCGGGACTCTGAGGTGGCAATGTATGAATCAGATCTAAAATTGTTAATAGAAACATACTGTTTTCTGTTTACCATATATGTCATCAGAAATAATAAGTTTTCAGGGAAAGAGTACATTCTTAACTTCTGGAGCGATACTGGATGATCAACTTTATCAAATGCCTTTGCAAAATCTGTATAAACAACATCAAGTTGATGTTTATTAGTATAGGCATTAACTACATTATCTATAAAAACTATTAAGTTACCACAGGTCGATTTACCAGCTTGAAAACCATACTGTGAGAGTGAAATATTGTTTCTAACCTTATCATAAATGTAAGCAATTGTTTCTAGTACCTTAGAGATATTTGACAAAATTGCTATTGGTCTATGGTTACGTATATTATTCTTCTTATCTGATTTATATATAGGTTATAATTTTAGCAACTTTTGAGTCAGGAAAGGTTTTTGAATTTAGAGCTAAGTTGAATAATATTTTAAAAGGATAAATTAATATATCTTTACATCCCTTAATAAAATAAGATGGTATACAATCATGTCCCATTGATTTTTTTGGTTTTAATTTATTAATTGCTTTTATTATATCTTGATCAGAAACAAATCCTATATTTACCAACTTCATTGGTTTTTTTCGTAAGTGAGAAATTTCAGGGTTAGTTTCTAATATGGAATATATCCAAAGTCCAAATAAGGAATATATTCCATGTTAGAAAGATAGAAAGATACTGATTTAAAGATGTAATGTAGGAAATACAATCAAAAAGAGACATATGTGAAAAGATGAAGGAATGACAGCATGGCAGCAGCATTTAGGCATAAGAGGCAAATTTGAGTTCAATGCATTTTGTGCCACGTTTATTGCTTTAAATAAATGCTTTGTTTGGGATGTTTACAAGTAGTAAATTTCCAAATGTTTCCTTCCAAAAATGTTGCCAAAATTTTTCTAATCTGAGTTCATAAGATACAAATATTTCAAATTAATTTAATATGAATATTATGTATTCCATATTAGAAATTCCATATTGTGTACCCCTTTTTAGGATCTAAAGAAATACTATTTTCGGAATTATTTTCTAATAATTTTCTAGTAAAAACTATTAGTAGTAAGTAGTAGTAGAGTAAAACTATTTTATGCTCGGTGTGACGTATGTATAAATGTTTATTGTCGTTTCAAAGTAATGCTTCCTATACAATTTTTTATTCTTTTTTAAAAATCACTCGCTCTTTATGTTTTATGTAAAAACTCCCTATACAATTTCCTTAAAATATCTTAAAAACTGATGAAGTAAAAGAACTAATTTTTATTCTCGCTCATTCCCTTAAGTATGGCTCATTCACTTCCGGATGCCTGATGGTATACTTCTTTCCGTGGCATAGGTGCTATTAAAATTATTAGTCCAGTTTAAAGATTCACCTCTACGTTTATTGTATCACTATGTAACTAACCGACTGACGATAGTTGTGACTCAACAGGAACAAAACCATCAACGAAAATTTTTATTATGGCTTTCTCTCTTAGAATAAACCGTTTTAAAATAAACGTTTTTCACGGGATCTGGATAACTTTACGTTTATTAAAATCTCGTTATTTCAATGAGAAGATAAAGTAAAATAAATAAGTACTTTGTGTACACAAAACATTTTCCTGATAATTAAAATGAAAAGAATATAATTTTATCAATAAGTATTGAAATATGAAATTATATTCCTGCAAATCAAACTTTCAGTTCAAAATTCTTACTATCTTTTTGTGTCTTATGCTGCACACGTTTCGCAATAAATTCTGAGACAATAGAGCTTGATACTACATATCTTGGAGAGTAAAATAAAGGTAGTTCAATAATATATTCGAAATGGGATTTCCACCAATAAAGAAAGTTTGACTTATTGTATTTTGTACAACATATTTAAATCGCTGTACTTCTAACCTATATGTTACAGTCTTATAATTTTCGAAATAAAAAAATAATTTACCTATAAACCAAATCATGTTCTATTTTCTTTTTAAATTGAAATAATAGACTGTTTCCTGATAACGCTTTTCTGTATTTACCTTCTGACAACATGAAACATAATAGAATATTAAAAATCTACATGCAAAAAATTTACATGCACAGTTCCATTGTCTGTGTTAAATATGAATATTTATTTTTAGTCCTCTCGTATTTTTCATTCAATGATTCCGTGGAATTTGTTTCAACATTGTAAACAGGCCGTTTTAAAATAGAAGACATTATTCCGTTTGAAATTGTTTATTATTGTTAGTTTATTGGAAATAGAATTTTAGTGGAAAGTAAATATTTAATCGTACATTTTTCTCCTATGTAAACAATAATTTGTTATAGCTAAAAGCTGTACGTGTTGGTAGGTACTACAATGTTTAAATGGAACCGTCGTTTTAGTTATATTTCAGGAAAAAACACATATTTCTTGAAATCCTTTTTGTTTACTTCGCGTGGGTTAGATCGTAAAAATTGTGCGAATTCATTGTCGGAGATACTTTTATTACGCTATTGAATAAATTTCTTTAAAAAAATAAACACGGATTGGTACGTAAATTTTAGAACAGGACGAAAATACTTATACCTACAAAAATACAGGGTGTTAATGAACTTATGTCAAATATTTTTGCCACATGTCCGATATGTCAAAATGAGGTAAATAAACGGATTTGTGTTGAGTAAAATGTAATTTTAAAATCTGACATACCTCAACATTGCAAGGAGCCACCTTTTGAGAACTGCTGATTTGCTTGCACACAGGCGTCAGCGCGATGTATCCAATTCGCTCGCACGCGTTGCAACATTGCCACGTCCTAGCAGTTGGTCGATATCACGTACTTCCGTGGAATACACAACACTTTTCACATATCCCCACAGAAATAAGTCTAAAGGGGTGAGGTCCGGGGACCAGGGGGCCATCTAATTAGGCTACCGCGGCCTATCCAGCGATCGGGAAAAGTAATGTTTAGAAAGTCGCGCACTCTCAGAATGCAGTAACCATATATGTTGCCGAATGGCACGTCTTCCAATAACTCCGGAATGCGATTTTGCAAAAAATCTAGACATGAAGCACCGTCTAATCGTCTAGGCAATTCAAAAGGTGCTATTAAAGTGCTATTAACGATCCCGGCCCACATGTTCACTGAAAACTGTTGCTGAAAGGCACCGCGACGTATTTCATGTGAATTTTCGATAGTCCAGTGATGAGTGTTGTGGACGTTACGTAAACCATTTCGATTGAAACATGCTTCATGTGTTTATTGCACATGAAATGTTGCTAAATAAATGCGCCATTTTCAAAAGAAAACTTGGAAATACGGCCATTAATGTACTCTCGAAAAACATCACAGCAATCACTACAACAATGTATTACAAACTGACTTTCGAATACAGTCCGGCTACATAAGAAACCTACAAACTACAAACAGAAATTTTTGTAAGTACTCGTCGCGATAAAATACATGTATTTCAGCAGTTCCAAAACAGTTTTAAACACATTTATAATTAACTTTTTTCTCTATGACCTTAAACTTCCGATACAAGTTTGTGACATCAATTAACTCGATTTTTTCACCCCCTTTAAATTTTTAACATACGTTCATTAACACCCTGTATAGTCTTAATTGGCAATTTAGTATTTTTTTTCCTTTTTGGGAGTATTATATAGTGTTAGTAGGCTACATACATAATGATATCTTCTAGAAATGTTTTAAATAAGAGCGGCAATATACTACAAGCACGGAAATATTGCACTCACTTCTACTCGTTGTGAGACTCAATTTTATCGAGTTGCCTTAAGTGTTTTTAAAACAGTTTACAAACTTGTTACTTCTGAAACTTTAGAGATGGATCTATGTAGTCGAACTATTGCTATAAAGTGCTTTGATTTTATCATCTTTTATGAAGTTAATGTAATCAGTGCACCTGTTGGAGAATTATTGAAAAAGTTAATAAATGTTTTGTCTAATCTTGTTAAATTTTGAATTTCCTATGTTAAAAAGGTACTCAAAAAATCTGGATGAAAAACGATAGCAAGATATATATAAGTAATTCCTCAAAATAAAATTATGATGAATTAAATGTATTCGTCAAATGTAATCTATGTAGGTACTCCTTTTTTTCTTTATTTATCAAAATAATTTTCAGCAGGTACTGTTTTACTTTCTTTTGGAAGCAAAATATTTAGAATTTCAATATTTAGGATACATAACATGTAGTTCCGTGTTTCTGTGCAAGTAATGGGATCTAAAATATAAATTACTATTTTTACAACTATTTAGATAATTTGTTAACAAAATATTATTTAATACTTCAATAACGGAAATGAGTAATATATAATGAAGGGGAAAACTAATAAACGAAATTTTCCGTGAAAATGTAAAATGCTGGTTTTGCTAATTATTGATGCATTTTAATAAATGCCAGAGGTAATAAAGTTGTTTTTGGTTAACAACTAAATTTAGAAACTTACCATGTTTTCTCATACTAATAAAGCGTCGTAATACTTAAATTATGGAAATTTTATTATTGTTTGATTTATTAAACACTATAAGTAACATTAATGTTTCAAGTATATACAGGATGTTAAAGGTTTCTAAATACTGATTAGTATTTAAATATAAGCAGATATTATCTAATTTATCTAATTTTGAATAGTAAGTAGTAATTTAGACTAAAAAGAAAAGCAAAAAAAAGTTTAGAAGACGAAAACAGATAGATTTTCGAAACGTTAACAGCTTTTTAAAGTGCGCTATATAAAGTTACGTGTTTCTGTATTTTGTATATGTCTGCTTTTTTCAGAGATTTTTTGGTTGGGCAAAATTTTTTTCATAAAAATAATACAAAATTGCTGCTGCTGATTCTTTTGCCGCCATCTTAGACATGGTGTATTTTATTATTTAAAACTGTTATTTATACTCAAAAGTACAATAAATAGCTACGGTCTTGGGACAATATAATAATTCCTTGGAAAGTCGGTAAATTGAAAAACCCGGATTACTCCTTCAAGGGATTTAGAGCATAACTTCTTAAATTAATGAATCTAGAACTTGGTTTATTAAAGTTATTCATAACGTTATAAGTTGGTTGTTTGCATTTGACAGCGAATAACAAACTTCTAAGTTTAATAACATAAGACCACATGGATCGACTTTATTTTATAAACTTTTACATTTTATATCGAATTACACCAAAGGAAACGACCCTAAGTATTGTTCTTTTTCAAAGCCTACAATGATTCTTGTTATATACACATTTTATACCAAAGTTATCTGAAATATGACAATTGAATGTCATGTAGCATTTCTCATTGAAATTCTACACAAAAGAGAGCATAACGTATTAAAACTTTTAGTAAAGGAACCGTTATTATTAATCTTTCTAATTGTTGGGAGTATGAAAATAATTCAGTACTTAGGGATTACATTTATACCAGATCGACACGACACCTGAATGTTCGAAAGTGCAGTATTTCGTGTATACAGTAATTACATTATTAAAATTAATTTTCCTGTACACAAAAACATTTGGGAAAGTTTGTTGTTTGTAATTTACATCTACTTAATAAATCCATTTATTCCAGGAGAAAGTACGCCTTAGTTGAAGTTTGTACTATCAATTAATCACCACGTCTAAATTTAGCACAATCCCTTAAATATAGGTACTCCATTGGGATTGCCTTCGTCTTTAAACAGATCACACAACTTTAGTCTGTAATTTTTCACCCTTACTGCAACAGAGTATTTTGTCAAACGACGTGCCATTTGTTTTTTACAACACAATTTGATACGTGTCGGAATGTACTACTTACTACCAGATTTATATTTATTTTATTTTAACAGATTTATATTTCTAAAACGTGTAAGCAATGTTATTAAAAAATTACGTATCCATACTTATTACTATTATTTCATCAAAATTAAGGTTATTTGGTGGTAAAATGAAATAATTCTGCACAAAAAAACCGTCTCTATTGCCTCACAAAAACGTTTTCTTGTGTACAAAGAATGAGCCTTTTAAAAATTAGGGTAATAACAATCTGACAGTAATATGCAACGACTTAGAAACTAATTATCTTTGAAATAATGAAAATAATTTCAACCAATTATGAAGTACTTTTAAAATGACAGGCTGGAGGAACGTTGGATAACTTGAGCTTCGCCACTAAAGAGACACCTTGAAATAGAATAATTATTTAACTTTGTAAGAATTTCGTTTATTACTCTTTGCACTTTGACAGTCCCCTGATCTAAAATCATTTTACTAATCGATCAGCAGTTGACAGACATTTAACATTTTCGTTGCTTTCGGTGACAGCTCCGTGAGATTGCTGTGTATTGGAACCAATTGACGGCGTATAAAAAGTTCTCTTTAGAACATAAGTAATAAGTATTGCATTTATTTATCATACACCTGTTCGGATCTTCCCATAAATGCCCTAAGAATTATCTCAGAATATTAGGTCATAGCATTTCTTGCATTTAACTGTAGCTAATTAAAATGGGATGTAGATACGTAGTTGTGCTATTTTCTATGTATTCTATTCCTTTCTTGCTTCTGGCATATATCTGTTTTCAATGGCCTGTAAAGCTGTTACCAAAGTTAAACTGGGAAGCCATAAAACTGTTCGACTATGGAAACAAATTGTTTTTGTGTATTTTAAGGGTTAGGGCAAAAGGGTCAGCTCTCCAACTTTACAATAATACGTTATTTCGTAGGGATATATTTATTATCACATATATTCTTCATAAAATGATGTGAAGGGGGTTCTGTAGTACCCTAACAGCATTTTACAGTTCGAAATCAAGAAAAAATGTAATTTGTGTCATTTTTATGTTACTAAGCGTTACAAACTGGGGGAGGGGGACTGTAATTAAAAATCGCTCCAAAATTTTTTGCATGCAAATTTTTCTACTACAAAGATAGGTTGTACAAAACGATTTTTACCAAGCACATCTCTTTTAAGAAAAAGCGTGGTAGAATAAGGTTTATTAAAAATTTAATACAACAGCAAATTCGAGACCAGATTTCAATTTCTCGTACCAAGAAACTCTCTTACACGAAGTTTTATGTACATATTTACTACAATTAATAATGAAGTTATTGAAGAAATACTAAAATAAAATTGTAACCTCCTTACAGTTACCTGATGTTGTCTTTATATACAGAATAACAAATAGCAGACTGTGTAATTTATAACACAGATGCTTTATATTTCTACTGGATAGCCACGTTTTCTGGAGACTGCACCCTTACATCACAGGCACAGGTCCCTTAGGTATCTCTTCGCATATCACCTCTGCTGAATTATAAACCTCTTCATGCTACTACTTTTCCAAGAACTTGTTATGTTATGAGGTGTCTTGCGGATCTATTTCCATTTTTACATAATTCGTCACAGAAACGACGAAATACACCCAAAATGAGACGACTTTTGTAACGCAAAAATATCGCTTATAGCTTTATTTATGCCTTGAGATCGTTTGTTTGGTTTCAAAATACATTTTTTTTTTGGAAACTGGTTTTTTATTTTATGGCTGCTGTCTTGACTTCATTCTATTTAGTTTTTAGTGTTTTAATAGCATTTCATATTAATACTAAAACACAGATGTGGAATAACATAAAAAAATGTAAAAATCTTAATAACTAATTAGGCTCTTCTTCCACGAGTTTTGGTAATTAACGCAGAGATTTAATATGTCACAAACTAATTAAAATATTATTCTAAAAAATGTGTTTTCATAAAATTCTACTCATCTAGTGGTCTATGAAAATTACAGGAAAGTTAAAGTCATTATTCTAAACTGCTGATCATTACATAACTTTTTGTAATTTACCAACTTTATATCTCTTTCCGTATCCCCTCGGTTGAAATAAGTACCTAATATATAAAATTACTCGAATTACGTAACATAACACTGCCCCACAAAAAAAAGTATCGGATCTGGTATTCAGCCCCATGAATTTCTATGTATTTTTTCCGCTGAATCCGAATCTGCCTTCAGATTTGTCCCAATGGGTCTGAGTTTTCAGGAAAATTAAAAAAAACAGGTCAAAATTCACAAAAAACGTCATTTACGACTGACGAAAGTTATAAAAAGTCACATTATTGTACCAGCTCACTAGACGTAGGATTTTTCACTCGTTTAATTCCAATTTATCATCATAGAGTCGGTCAAGCTGGTCCAATTTCATTCAAAAACAGAAAATAGATCAAAAACGCCATTTTCATGGCATAATTCGTGTTGCAGCATCTTTTTATTCACCCACCCTTTAATTCATACATCTTTCTATCCAGCCGTTCATGCATGAATACGCATATTTATCCATCCACCTGTACCACCTATAAAACCCACCCATCCACCCATCTATCCATCTACTTTTTGTACTGAGAGATGAGATAACAGCCTAGATTGAGAATGCAATAAAACTTTTAGAATACTCTACTTTCTAAACAAAAGAAAACGATATCTACAAATCATTCTTATTTTTGTTGCTATAACGTGTTCTCTTTTCTTCAAAGGATCTATGCAAAGGGTTACGCTTTTGTTTAGTCCCTCTATTTTTCGTTTCTCTTTTTAAAAAAAATACCAGAATACCAGATCCGATACTTTTCTTTTTGTGGGGCTGTGTAATGTATCAAAATTAATATTATCAATTTGTAATTAAAAGGGACTGTTGCGATAAGGCAGAGTAAAGTTTAATAAAGGGGTGGATTAAATATCAAAGTACTTGTATATTTAAAGCCCTTAGGTATCAAATAGAGGGTAATATTTTCCGGTAAAATTATATTGATTGTTACAACAAGGCGTCAGTAAAGCGCCAGAATAAAGGGATATGCAGTTTAATAAAATAATTTATACCTATATTTTATAAACATTAAACATTATTAAACAAACGTATTATTGGAAACTAGAATATTTTTAAATAAAACTTTATTACCCTACAGTTAAAAAAGTTATGATTTATCGAATAGGGCATAAATCATCATTTTTTGAAATTATAGTTGTTAAAGATAAAAAATCGAAGTGCCCTCTGTAGAATATTGATATAAATTGCAACAATTACCTAATGTCACAGTTAAAATAAAAAATAAGGAAAATAGATACAATTCTCAACTATGTATGTTCATTCTGTACGTATTTTTCACTAATAGTTAAACAGTGTAAGCTGTTATACACATAAAAAAAAGATTTAAACTATTTTAGTCTGCATTTTTTCGTAGTTTTCCATCCTACTCTTAAATATTGAGATGTCATTTCATAACAAAGAGTTAACGTTGTACTCCAACATTAAATTATAAACCAGCTATTAAATGTTTAAAGTGTTTCTTTCTTTATACTTCCTTACATGAGAATAGCGCTTCTAAGGAACCTTCTTGATATAAAAAATCTATAATAGAGCCGAGTCGAAGCTGTTGTGGCAGAGACTTGATACTTAAGTACAAATTACCCTGTCTGCTTCAAAATAAATTGGATGTATTGATGTTTGGCACATATTTTTCCAGCTACAAATAATGTTTGAGCAAAGCTCATAAATAGGGTGGAAAAACGAATTTATACTATATATATATATATAATATTTATACACATATACAGCAGTATAATTTAGCTTCCTTAAAAGCTATGGGCCTTCAAAGAAATTTTTTTATACATTAATAATAAAACTTTTTGAAAGGGTTCAGCAGTTTCATCTAGACGCTCTTACTTTAACAAGCATTTAGTTGAAGACAGAATATCCTCCAATTCTTTATTGATCTTTCTGCGAATTGCTTGCATAATTTCTCTCGCCTTTAGCATTACGAAAATATTCACGTTTCGTTTCTCGGGGGAAACAGTTAGTTGTTTTACTTTACGATGTAATTCTGTCAGTTTGTGGTACTCTTTAAACTGAACCAATATACCGAGTACACCATAAAAGTAATCTTTTGTGGATTTTTTTCATCGTATAAAATTACAACCAATAAAACATTTACGATTTGAAAATTCTTGTGAGGTGGTTTATTTTATCCCATTTAATAGGGTAAAGCGAGAAATGTTGGACCAATAGCAGAGATGGTCCACTAGCAATGACTCATTCATTTATACGAAACAATTAATTTAATTAAAATTTTAGTCGAATACTTAAAAAATGTATTTATGTAATCAATATTAGGAATTTCGGTACTAAAATCGATTTAATTTTACTTCAAAACTTACGGTATTAGTCAAGTAAATGCTGAAAATGTTGTCCGCCAACTTGCATACAATGATACAGGTTGTCTTCAAACCGTTGTCGAACATTCTGGAGCACTTGCGGTGTTACTTCGCGACATACATTAATGATTCGTCCTCGCAGATCTTCCAAGGTATCAGGTGGAGTGCTGTAAACTTTGCTTTTAATGTGCCCCCAGAGAAAGAAATCTAAAGGATTTAAGTCGGGTGACCGAGGGGGCCACTCAATTGCACCTCTTCGTCCTATCCAGCGTCCTGGAAACGTCTCATTTAGGTAATTGCGCACATTGAGCGAGTAATGTGGAGGAGCTCCGTCTTGCTGGAAAATCAGTTCGTGTTCATTGTAAGCAGGGTCGTCCTCTATGATATTTGTTAGAGCTGGGTCGATGACATTTTGTAGTAAATCCAAGTACATATCGCCTGTCAAATTTCCAGGAAGGAAAAAAGGACCTACAATGGAATTTCCAAAAATACCTGCCCATACATTCAACTTCTGGGGGTGTTGGGAGTGTGTCTCATGGAAAATCCTTGGATTGGTATCAGCCCAGTAACGACAATTATGGCGATTCACTAAACCATTCAAGAAGAACGTACACTCGTCCGAAAAACACACATTAAAGAGGAAATTATCGTTTATCGCTCGTTCAGTCATTATTTCGCAAAATTGCAAACGACGATCAAAATCGTCTTCATTTAGCTCTTGCACTAGCCGAATCTTATAAGGATGGAATTTGTATTTTTTTAATATTCGTTGGACACTTGTACGACTCACTCCTGTCGCAGTAGCCAATTGCATTGTACTCAGCGTACTATCCATTGCCACTTGCCCCAATACCGCTATTTCCGTAGGTTCATTTAGTACCGGATTTTCAACCTGCCTCTTTTTGTTATGAACGGAGCCAGTTTCGCGAAATTTGGCCACCAATTCGCGAACAATTTTTCCAGACGCATGTTTCTCAGGATGCCGTTGGTTGAACAGTTCGGCGACCCGATTTCCGCATTCATTGTTTTTGAAAAAAAGCTCAATAATTTCTACTCTTTCTGGAATTGAGTACACCATAATTAATCAATTTAAAAGACTCGGCAGTATTGGTACTCTTCAACTACAAGTCACAAGACAGTTATCTAGCAACTTCTTGTGGCCTATCTAAATACGAAACAAAAAGCGGACAATTTTTTGCTCACCAAAATCAGGCTAAAGAATTCGCAAATCAGAAAAAAAAAACAGCGAATTCTTTTGAAGGAATTTACCAAGCTAATACCGTAAGTTTTGAAGTAAAATTAAATCGATTTTCGCATTTCTCGTCAAAAATATTGTTCGTATTTTCAAAGCTGCATATTTTCTAAAATAATGGATCGATTTTCAAAAAGTAAGAATCGATGTATAGAGAATTAAAAGCCCTTTCTAATGACCCCCCACTTGACCCCCATTCCCATTTAAAAAAATTTGGGGGATGGCACCCCCACTTAGGGGGTTGAAGATTTTGCTATGCTTTTTGCGCCAAAAGTTGTCCCCCTGAGAAACAAATTTGACCTGTTTTTGGATTTTGCCGAAAAGTTCTTTACTACCCTGTAATGCCTTGCGGTACGTTTTCGATGGGCTACCCTGTATATTATTCCTTCAAAGGCCTTTTTCATGTTATTCATGAGAGTAATAGTATCTATCATATAAATTCTCAATCGATAAGATGAAAGTATTTATATCTTTATGACGAGTATAGTTATTTTAGCACCAGAGCTTTATTAAAATAGATACGCGAATTAAATTGAGAAGTTTCTTTAATGTCATATGTTTTTGATTGAAGATTTGAATGTACCACGTCTATATTTTTAGCTATGTGAATCATAAAGAACTTTCCATCTTCGACGAATACTAAATCAATTTTTTTCACTTATCAAATTATTTTTTAAACGCAATATTTGCTATTCTGGAGTCCCTGAATTATCTGTTGAATTATTTTGAACAGACTCGTAATTTGGCAGATAGGAATTGGTGTTGTTTTCCGCTTTCTTTCTTACACAATTCCACAGACGTGGAATTGCTTTATTTATAAAGGAACCTTCCTTTTATGTGGGAAAGCTTGTACTTTAAGAACTTGATCTATCGATTCGCCCTTCAGATACGAGGACCATCGAATTATCGAGATGCCAGCAGTTTTGTTTTTTTTTTCAAACAATTTGTCTGTTATCAAATATTTTGAAAATAAAACTACTACTTAGAAAATGTTGAAATGTCGATATTTTAATAAAAAAAAGACTGAAATGATTGTATACGTTCTGTGTAACTGCCTTAAATGGCAAATCATATGGAAAAGTTGATAAAAATTATAGGCAGTCACCGTTTTCCGTTGATGTTTCAGGCAATCTTCGTACGTGATGGACCCGGAGCCTAATGGCTCTCCAGGAAATAACGTCACCACCGCTCCATATCCCACCGTCGTCAGCACGACGACCCCCGATCCCAGAGAGTACTACAAGACGTACGATGTTATGACCGGGGTGCGTATAGCCGCCACCCTCGGCAGCTTCTTCGGCCTAATGGTACTCTTGGTGCTGTACAAATCAAAATCAAAGACTGAAAAGGCGATGGAAGATCCAAACTTTACAGCTGCGGCGGTGGCAGAGGTCAGTATAAACATTCGATTTCAGTACTTGTAAATATACATCCTCTATGATCTTAGCCTTCCTCATCTAAAAAATGTGAAGAAATTATGTTTCTTGTGTGATTTACTAAGTTCCATATTACTAGTAGTAGTCATCTCATCTCATGGAGATGAGTTATCATCATCTCCATTGTATCGGATGTGCATGAGTTATACGTCGCTCCAAGGTTCAATAGACTTGTTTTTTTCATCTATTTCCAAAATCAAAACTATAATATTGGTATCTTAGTATTCCTCTTTTCTGTTTTAGTTTGTGCTATTTATGTGTTTTAAATCTTTTACTTAACTTAACTTGTTTAGTTTGTCCATTTGCTTGCTTTTTTTCCTTTTCTTTTTTATTTTGCCTGTTGCACGATTGTTTTTGTTTTATTATCTTAACTTTATAGAGGGTAGCCCATCGAAAACGTACCGCAAGGCATTACAGGGTAGTAAAGAACTTTTCGGCAAAATCCAAAAACAAGTCAAATTTGTTTCTGAGCGGGACAACTTTTGGCTCAAAAAGCATACCAAAATCTTCAACCCCTTAAGTGGGGGAGCTATCCCCTGAATTTTTTCAAATAGGAATGGGGGTCAAGTGGGCGGTAATTAGAAAGGGCTTTTAATTCTCTATACATGGATTCTTACTTTTTGAAAATCGATTCATTATTTTAGAAAATATGCCGCTTTGAAAATACGAACAATATTTTTGACGAGAAATGCGAAAATCGATTTAATTTTACTTCAAAACTTACGGTATTAGTCAAGTAAATGCTGAAAATGTTGTCCGCCAGCTTGCATACAATGATACAGGTTGTCTTCAAACCGTTGTCGAACATTCTGGAGCACTTGCGGTGTTACTTCGCGACATACATTAATGATTCGT
>NW_019416601.1:76848-206182 GCF_000390285.2 Anoplophora glabripennis
AAGTTTTAAATCCGTGACACTGCTATACAAACCGAAACGTACAAACCTGCAAATAATGCCATTTTTCTCAAGAATGGCTTTCTGTAGGCGATTTTCTCAAGGGACAATATATTTTTTAAATTAATCGATTTTTTCAATGTTGCTACCAGTTTTAAAAAAATACGACCACTCTAAAAGTTTTGACCACTAAAAGGGAGAGCTAACCGGAAAAACTATCATCCAGTAGGTATATCGATTTGACTAAAGCTTAATGATACGCCATAATAGTCCAAATAAATGTGCCAAATTTTAATGCTATCGGTAAAAGGGTTATGAAGTTATTAATTAAATTAGTATTATTTTTGACAACTTTGAAGGCCTGTTACTCAAAAACCAAAAAGTTTTTATTTAACTTTTTTTTCTTAGATCATATTTATTTATTGTCGTGAATATGCAGTCAAACGTTATCGGTTAAATTTGCGGATACCCTGTATATTTACCACTAGTCCACATTAAAGTCCACCTGTAAACCGCTTGTACATATAGAGCATTTTTTTCGGATTTAGAGAATAATATGGTGAAACTTGCTTAATATTATGTATGAAATTATATCAAAAGTTAAAAAAAAACTTGTTTCTGATGACAACATAAAACAGTATACACGATAAAAAGATTTAAAATAATTTCTTACGTAGGTATACCTACTAACTAGTTATACTTACTGTGCGAGTACCTATATACTTCTTATAATTAAATAGTAATAGCTTAATGTAAATAAGCAAATTCAGATGATGATGCAAAAAGCATGAGATTGATGGTCAGTTAATTAAAAAACAAATAACAAAACGGCAACTGCGATAACAAGAAATACACGTGATAGGTACCTTTATACAATTATTATTACATCATAATGTTCCCGTAAACTATAAATATTAAGAAGACCCACTTGAATATTAGTTACCCTCAAATTCCTCGTTACCTAGTAAAGAAATTAAGTACTAAAACTTCAAACATATAATAAGTATGTAGGGGAAATATAAATAAATAAATAAATAAATAAATAAATAAATAAATCTCTGGTCCATCAAGCTGCGTGATATAATTTAAACTGAAAACGTTGTATGAAAATCGGTATGGTGGAATAATTTTTTGATGGTTGACCCGTCATCGTCGTGGACTTTTTGACGTTTCAAGAGGTATACTGTTTTCTTCTTTAGACGAAACTTTGAAACCATTAGCTGGTATTTACATATGCTGTGCATGATTTGTAACCATTACTTGATTGACCTGACTTGATTTTCGCTTATATAGTTTCCAAGTTCCAAATAATTTATCCTTTTGCTTCAATTGAAATTATGTAGACTCTATTTCTATTGCTTCTCTTTAGAGTTTTGGTCAAAATCTTTCCTCTATCTCACCAGAATTATGGTCTATTGTCTCCTGAGTCTGTCCTGTGCTGCGATAGACCTAAATACAGAAGAACATAGATAATTTCAATGGAGACGAGGGGTTAGGTTAATAGCTTGAAATAATTCTGATCATTTTTAAAATTATACACTTTTTATTATCAGCTATACATTTCTCTATTTGAATTTTCTTGAGGTAATTTAAAATAATTCTGAAGATTCTGGTTATATTAAATTATGAATGTTCTTCGACTTGTATACTCAAAAACTTTGTTTTATTTTTAGTTCACTAATGATAGTTTTGACTAATGAAATTGTACTGAAATGTTTAAACTTATTACATCAACTATTTGCAGTTGATTCTATGCGAAAGCAAATAAATGATAAACATTGGAGACAGTCGAGGTATGTACACATTTAAAAAATAAACTTGAATGTGTGATGATGAAATAATGTTGAACAATAATAATTGTTCAGAATCGGTATTGGTAGGAGCGTAATATTTTTTAATTCCTAGAGAGACGTAGTGAATATAGCGTATTCACAAATAAGAATATAATATTACCATAATATAAAATGAAACATTTAATATGAATATTAGATTCTTTTTAGACCTGTGTGTGAATTAAAAAAAAAATCCCGGATATTCTGATATTCACAAGTGTTGAATGAATTATAGAAACAGTCTTCCAGAGATTGTAACATAAAAGTCAAAATTCATGGTCTCCCGTTACTGCAGCTTGATTTGAATTATACGTTCAATTGTCGAAAGGTCTGACAATAAATGTGTTTATTGTTTCACGTGAGGGCGACAAAAAAAAAACAGCTTTCTGATCCTATAAAACTGACTATAAATATTCCGGACACAAAACCTTAAAAATGGTTGTTTTCCTGAACAATCACCACTGTACTCAAACTTAGTATTTCTGTTGTCAGTTTGAGAACGATAGTGTTGACAACGAAAACGAGATTTTGAAACTAGAAGTAAACAATCAAATGAAATGAGTAAATCTTTGAACGCTAAGTCATGTTGCCTTTGTGTCAGTTTAGAGATAAAGATTTGGTCGTCAACATTTTTCCAATTTGCGGCCTACCAAAAAAGTCTTCTTTCAATTTTGCGTTGGACTTTTCTGGGTACTGTTTTCTCATATCCTCAACATATTTGACGTCATGGAAGCGGCACCACCTTAATTTAATATCGCTACCTATTTACATCAAAACATCTTCAGAAATTTATTAGTTTACCAAAATATTAAATTTATTCCATACTACATCAGCGCATTGTACACGAATGTTCATTGATCTAAGGTGAGTAAGAAACTGACCACCTGCTGTCTGCCTTCATTTTTATGCCAAAAAGAAAATATTTATACTAACTTGAGAGGCAGAAGAAGCCGGCACTTTTATCTCTTTATTACCCCAGGTATTTTTAAATAAATCGTAATCGGTAACACAACACAACTGTTAAAAAATGTGTTATTCTGTTTATTTTGTATCATTTGATTTTTCAAGGTCTACAGAGTTTAACAGGGATGTTGTAAGAGATTTTTAGAGCCGATTTAGCTCGTCCAAACAAATCAAGCAAGAGTAACAGTTTTTTAAAAACGATTCCTAAAGGCTCTATGAGCTTTCAAAAATTCAAAATGAAACAGTTTTCTATTGTTCAAGAACCTTTTAGGATATAGACATGAAATTTGGACAGTGGTGTTCCTCCATAGCAATTATTTTTATACTATATATTTGAGCAAATGTTAACCAACACGTTTCGGGTTTTCTGCCAAAAAAGTTACTTGATATTTGACATTATAATAGCCAGATTGGTCGTCAGATGTCTCACCTGATGAGGACAAGTCCGAAACAGATATATGTCAAGTGATTCAACTGACAAATAATCCTAACTGTCCTTTTAGCTACTGCAGTTATGTTCTGTGATGTCCTTTTATATGTATATTAACATAATTATTGTTACTTCAAATGTTGGTGTTTCATATGAGAGAACCACAGTACCAAATTTGAGATATGTGTCCTTAATTGCTCTTAAACTCTATTTCACCAGTCTTTGAAGACATATTTAGACCTTTTCCGCCTTAGGTAGAGGAGGAGGAAAGACAGCTCCAGCTAGCTTTAGAAGCTACTGCCTACCACCAACTCAATCCTAGGAGAACGCGGAGGTCACTGGATACGTCCAGCATGCCTCCAGGATGGAGTAGACCGTCAACAAGGTTTTCTTCGGTGGGAGGCTATAGTAGCCTCCTGGAGCCGCCAACCAGACCACACTCACGGCTGCCGTGCTTCATCGATGAGGATTCTCTTCCAGAAGATACAGGGTCTCTCTATGAAGATGTTTATTATAATAGGTACGTTCAAAAAACCATTTTTAAACATATTAAAACACATGTTATCATTAGAGTTAACAACGCGTAATAAACAACTGAAATACAAGTATTTAATTTAACAACTGTGTATACACTTTGACGACTATGCATGGAAGAAAATCCAAATAAAAAGTACGAATATACGAAAATCTATTTTTCAGCCATCTTAACGTGCCGAGAAGGTCTAGCAACATAACCTGCTCATCCTCGGGGAGCTCCTACTTGGAGCGGCGTGACTCAGCCGTTGCACTAGGTCTTCCCGCCCTGCCAGCGCACAAATGCAAAAATTCGAGGCGCCTGTCGTCGCCGCTACCCGAAATTTACGACTTCTACTACCCCATTGACATCAGGGTCACCCAGCCCACACCAGGGGGCTCACCTTGCGGAAGCGACCGCGCCCTATACGACCGCGTCCTGGACCCGCCGAATCTGAAGCCGAAGCTGGCCCCTCTGGCTTCCATAAGCAGCTGTAACAGCTCGCTGGGTACTGACTACCCCGACTTCGAGACCCAGTCTTACGCTAGCGACTCCGTGTTCCATGACGAAGAAGAGGAAGACACCGACAACGAGATAGAAGAGTTCTCTACCGACAGTGACGTTAACAGTGACGAGGGGGCTTGCTATGGCGGCCGGCCCAGACTTAGTGCTTCCAGCGCCACACCTACCGCTAGTGACAGACCTCCGTGTGTCGTGCCAGGATCATCAAAGTCATCTTCCACTTTGGTGGGAAGCCAGGAGAAGGAACTGTCGCAGCTGTCGTTAACTGAGAGTGTGCGCAGGATGTCCGCTTCTAGTGGTAGGCTAGATGAAAGGACCACCTGGGCCCAAGAGACTCTGTTTTAAATTATACTATTAAGAAAGGTAACTGGCAAAATTACATACTGTTATTTAAGAAAATTTCAAGTGTTTTAAGTGGATAATATGGATGATTCTTTTGGACGTTGTTAAGTTTATTTAAAGACTGAACTAATCAAAATAATTTCTTTTTCGAATAAGTTATTATCCACAAAATAACGTAACTTTACTCCAATTTAACCATATCTCAATCTGTGACTGTTTCTGAGATAAAAATATTCACATATTAAGTTTGATGCACTCTATGTGTATGTACAGCTGTGAACACAAAAAGGTTTCCCACCTAAGACGTTTAAAAGTGTTTAAAAAACGAACTTAATAGATCCCTGTTTTACAAAGGACTAAAAAACAATTTACGTTAGAAATTTTTAGTGTCTACTGCTGTACATACAAGTTTATTTGTATCCGTTGCTGTACATACAAGTTTATTTGATGAGTTTCGGGACCTTAATATTAAAAAAGATTGATTGCATGATTAACAGCAATAAGTAATATTTTTTACAACTTCAGCGATGTAAAAATAGCAATAGATCACAAGTGCTTAAATTGAGAGGTAAAGCATTTGAGTAGTTTCTATCTATAGACTATCTAAATTTAAATTCTTTTATTACGACAATTACCCGTTTACTACTTGTTTGTTTTGACTAACTCGAAGAGAAATAGCTAAAGCTTGATTGTTTAAATAAAAAAACATATTATTTTTTCCGAAACAATTCGTTATGTTTGTTATAGAATTGAACGTTTTTCTGAAGGGCAAAACTTGTTTAAGTCATTTTGAAAACATTTTTCTCGAAATATCGGCATCAATCTTAATTTTTAAAAACAATTGACTATCAAGTTTTTATGATTGTTTTATTTTCAATTGTTTTATTTCTAAACGAACCTTACAAACCTGTTAACAATTGATAACAGTTGGTTAAACATGGTATACAAATATTTAACTATAAGTTTAATTCACCAGATACATACAATTATCGATATTTGCAATTATTATTCTAAGAATTGTTGAGGTATTTGTTGTTTTTCTTTAAACTGTAGTTTTTAATGTTGGTAAGTTCTGATAAATTTGAATTAGTACCTATCAAATAGCGAATGAAACTTGCAATCAAATACGTGTATATTATTCCTATGATTAAAAAAACCTTTTCAAATATCAAACCAATGAGTGTAATCAAAAAATATTTTGCCAGTTACCTGTTCTGTAATCGATGTCTGTTATTGTATATTGTTATACATATATACACTACTAACAAGCCATTTCAACATCATCTCTATTAAGGCTCATAAAATGTGTTTTTATTTATAAATATTTATGCTATTAAATAGTTTAATAATAATTATTACATCAGTATTACTTACAGATTTGATATGTCTAAAATGGCGAGGGATCAGGAAAACGTGGTTTAATTATCCACTATCGAATTATTTTGGTCAAACTAAAATGAAAATAATTAATAAATCAAATTTTCAATAAATCTTTATGTTTAAGTTTATGTGAACAAGACATATCTGTGTCTTTTTTGTTTATAATATTTTAGTACCCCTTACCTATTATCTATCGTTACTTAAAATACTGTAAAAATGCCAAGGGTTTTTTTAACGTTTTATTCAGTTTTTTCTTTGTCAGAATTTAAAAGATTTTTTTTGTAAACGTTTATATCATTGGGAAGATGAATATTGAATCATTATCATATGAAAACACAGACATATGTTCAAGATATGAAACGCATTCATAGCTATTAACAATATGTCTGTTAATCTAAATATAACAATGTGATTAAATGATAATCTGTAAATAATTGATAAAACCTTTCATCGATTCATCATAAAGAATATTTTCCCATTCTACATCTGTCTCACCTATATGTGATATGTTATAATTACTTTATGAGACATAATTTTTATATCAAAACAGTTGACTTTATTAGTAACTAGGTCATTGTCGAAATAGGCAGATAAATATAAATGAAAAGTAAATACTGAAAATGTTATTTTGTTATAGATTTTCTATAAACTATTGTAGTTTTCTAATTATAATATCAGTCATTCTGTTCTGTTTATGGATTATGATTAATAGCCATAGGAAGTTTTGTATTCAGGACAGTTTCAGGTTGTTTCATGTTTAATGGTATAGAGTAGATTAATCTGTGTATAATATGTCTTGTACAGGAAAGATTGTATAGAACAAGTTATACTGCGTTACAGTTCTTTTATCGTTGTGGTAAACATACAATAAATGTATTAATTGTTTATCCTTTGTTTCAGTTTATATTCCAGAGAGTGGTGTCCCCATGTTTGGTTCAAAATTTTGGTAATGGATGGAGTATGAAAAGATAATAGCGGTGAAAAGTAGTATTTTGTAGATATACTTATAACATAAAAATTTATTCCAAGAAAACAAATATTTCTACCATTTAAAGTTCAACAAAGTTCTGTAAATAAAAATCAAAGTGGGAGGTATAAAATATTTATTTATAAAATATAAAAAATGTTAATAAATACTCATACTCAACAAAGTGATACTTACAAGGGACCTGCGTTTAGGATTAATATAAGCTAAAATGTATAAAACACATAAACATTTGAAACGTAAACTATAAAAATATTAACAATTATTGGCAAGCGGCTGACTGTTTCAGATTATATCAAAATAATAAGTATGTTATTGCTCATAATGAGTACAGAGGGCTGTATCTAAGAACGAATGCAACCAACCAGTGAAAATTACTAAAAATTATTGTTAGAAAGGGCAGATCTAATTTGTTTTCTCAAAAAATTGTTGTGTATTTGAGCAGATAAAATTATTTGCGCTCCAACTGATCCTGAATGAAAATATCTGCGATCGCCCTGAGGATGGCCAGGCGAAACGCAGTCGAGTCGAGGTCGTTTCTTCGGCTGGTGTTTAGTAGTGATCGGAGAATGGGGAGTGTCTGATTCCGAAGCTGTGTGCTGGTGTTATATCTAGAACAACCTAAAAACAATTATTAAAGTTAGAAATTTTTTAACAATTTGGAAAAAAGGGGTGGAATTCCTGAAATCTTGATGAAACCAGATATCAATTAAGGTAACATAATCTAAGGTAACATAATTTGTAAAGAAGGTAACATTAATCAGTTAGATTTTCATGAAAACCAAGGATGTATCTATTAACGACTCAAAACTACTCCATAAACTCTTTGGCCTCAGGTTCGTCTCAAAAATCGAAGATTTTGCCACACACAATATCTACAGTATGTCATTATTATGAAACCTATTTTCGTCATTTCACATTTTCTACCTTATTTACATAAAAATAATCGTTAAATGACCTGTGAAATGTAACGAGAAACAATGTGAATGTACAAAAAATATAATAGTTTACATCGTGCTTTATTCTTCTTTTTTTTTGAAATATCAAAGTTCTGAGTATTACTTGCGGTTAAAATGTATGTTGTATTCTATCCGCAACCTCAGTTTTCTATGCAATGTAACTAGTCCACAAGCATAGGCATTTAATTGAATTTCTATTAATTTCGTAAAATTGCTCCTGTCTGTAAACTTGTATAGGACCATTTCGCGACTTTTTGTTTCGGCAAGTTGAATTTATCACTATACGATGCTAAATGTAGAATAACATTGAAAAACAACGGAGTTACAGACTGTCAAATATATTATTTTCAAGCGAATTTCGCTGTTTTAATGACAGGACTATAAGTATTATCATCATTTTCTTCGGACTCGCTGTCGTTCGTTCCCCTCACCCTTCCACCGTGCCAGGGCTCGCCCAAAAATCAAGCGACCCACTGACTTTTGACAATATTTATTATACACTTAACATACTTCCACAAATAAAATATTTTTATGTGGGAAAGTACTCGGGTTGCCGGTTATGACAGTATTTTTTTTGCCGCTACCAACCTAATTTGTTTAAGAATAGTCCGTCAACTTTGACGGTCTGTAACTCCGTTGTTTTTCAACGAATCTTGACGATTTTTTTTTTAACTAAAGATCTTTTCATAAGCTTTCCGAATATGTAATAATATATAACTATATCACGCGCGTGGGTCGTATATTTCATTTTGCAACTAAGACTAAAAAATAAAAAAAAATTCCAGGTTGCAAATTTGAAATTAAAAAGAAATGATAGATTTCAATGTACTATTATGAAATCTACCATGAAAAAAATCAGTGCGATTTTGGAAGATGCTCGGGATCGTCCAGACTAATAATTAGTTAATTTGTTTATAAGGCCATAACTTGTAAACTATTCAACTTACCGATTCCAGATTTCGTGTGCGTTAGTAGACAGTGATAAGGAATGAGAGGATGCGATGCCAAAACGTTCTGGTAATAATAACGCAGTTTATGAATGTTTAAATCAAAAGTCATAAATAAATTTCTTCTGTTTATAACTTTTGATCTAATCAATATTTTTTGACGCTCGAGGTCTAGTGTTGTAGGTCTTTTAAAGACGAAAAAAAAGTACATTACTATTTTCTCGTGGAAATGAACGAAAAAAAATTTATAAGCGAAAAACGTGACTACGTAAAAATTATACAATTAACCAGCCTGTAAACTAATATGTTATTGTACATAATATTTAGCAACCATAGTGATAAATTCAGCTTGCCGAAACAAAAAGTCGCGTCCAACTCTATATGTATTGTTCGGATCAACAATGCATCAATCTTAATTTTCTTTTATTACTACTCTTTACTGTATTGTGTTTACAATAGGTGCATCTAAAGCAAACCGCCCACCAAATGTGACCAAACAATGTAACAAACAGTGTGCATTTTCCAATTAAATAAACATAAACATACGAGTCACTAAGATGGGTCACCTCTGTGGACGACACTTTATGAACAAATTTACGAGGTCATAATTGTCGAATAAATCAGGTAGGTTGTGCTTTATAACAGTGATTTGTACAAAATAAACCTGGTGCAATTGAGTGCGGTGTGGTACTCTCTACACCCAAAGCGTTTCAAAATACCTGTTTTACATATTCCAACAACAGCAGCAAGTTAACGTCTTTTAGTAGGCATAAATATACGTTAAAATAAGAGAGACGTCCTTTCTCTTCTCAAAAATGTGTTTAGCGAACCCAAATATGCAGAATGCCTGATTCCAAAGGAGTGACTTGGGGCGTGCCTTAGATGTGAGATTACCTAAAGCAATGGCTAGATGTTACATTTTGTTTTGGATGTTGTTGAAATGATTTAAAGTATAAGAAAACACATTAAGTAACTCCTCGTCGCCCAAGTTATGCGTAAGTAAGTTCTCAGTTGTATCTACAGACATAATACCTTCTCCATATCTCCTTGATTTAAATTTCCTTTTATGTCTTGCTCAGCAATCTATCACGTTTAAATTAATTTTCGAATTCGATTACATATTTAGTTTAAAAATATACTCACTTTTTCTGGTGAATATACCCCAGGTCCAGGAATATTTTCATCCCTGGGAAGATTTGTTCTTCCACTGATAGTATAAGCCGGAGAATGGGTTTTGTAATTTTCAGGATCTACATTGTTGTATTGTCCAGGAGCGGGATTCTTCACGCGCTCATCGATTGGCTCCTTGGTCCTTCCAGATATTGTGTAGGCAGGCGTCGATTTGTCTCCCACAGCAGATGGAATAGTGTAAACGTTCGGTGCTAGGAAATTGAAAGGTTTGTTAATATTTTTAAATTAGATTCAGGTAAAATAACCGCCACCAGAAATGAGAGGTTAATACTGAAAGAGCAGTAGTGATTCAACCGATGTTCCATATTTATTCCAAAATAATAGTATTTATCAGAACAAGATAAAAAACTTTATATACCTATCACATATGTCTTTGAATATGAAGGTCTAATACTTGATCTTAGTTTTGCTGCTGAGAATTTGAATAATTTAGTACATGAACACTATTGGAATGTATCTGAATATAAAGGATTTCAAAATATAGAGCAGTGACATTTATAAATTAAGCAGCACGTGGTTATTAAATTAGCTAGTTTAATGACATATTATTTTAGGACAAAAGACTACGACCACAAATTCACTTTTCATATATGGCTTCTAAACTGGTTCGACTAATAGCTAAAGTTGTGATGAGTTGGTGGCATAGGTACGTCCTACATGAAACATTATAATAGACAGAGCATATTAAAAGTCATACACTTTCAAAATTTGGCCATGTCAACCTTCGTCTAATATTCATGAATTACATAACGCTTTAAAACACTGTATAATGAATGACAGAAGGTAGTTGTTGCCTATTTGAAAAAGTCGACAAGGTCGCGAGAGGAAAGTTATTAGCTATTGTATGTTGGGTCACTGAATGTATCAATACTTTTTGATAAGGGGGCACATGACACCATGTGCTGAAAGAAATAAATTGTTAACAGATTACAAGCAATGTATCTTGGCACCTGGCTTTCATATTTGGTAGATTCAGTGACAAAATTGTACATTTAAATGTCCCAAACCATTTTAAAATTAATTTGTTAAATTAATAAGGTTTGAAGGAACCAACCAGGGGTGTCCAAAGGTTTCTCCGCCTGAACTTTGTTTCCAAAACTGTATTTCGGAGAATTCTCATGCAAAACCTTGTCAGAAGTTGGCACATTGTATACGTTTGGTGCTATAGAATGTAAAATGTGTAAAGTTTGTGTATACATATACAAGGAATGTGTTTCTGTTTAAGAAACCGATAATTGTTGTTTAGAATTAATTGTAATTAGTTCTAAATAAAGTCTTAAACAAAAGTAGATGTTTCTTCTACGAAATATTCGGAAAGTTGAAATAAATTTATAAAATGAAAACTGTTACAGTGTGAAAATTTAAAATTTATTGTTGACATATTGAGGTGTTACGAATATTTTTAATTTCTAATTACTAATATTTTATTTAGTTACTAATTCAAACTAACTTGTTTTTACAAATTGATTTCAAATGAAACTATAGCAAATAATAGCATCTGAAAATCCAGAAAGCAAGAAAATTATTTTATGGACCAAATATTTCTATAACAATTTTTTCAGTTCTGAAATATGGAAAATCATTCTTTCAACGTTTATTATCTTCCTATCACCAACATGCAATAATATAAAAATGTTTCTTAAATAGATGTAAAACATTATTTTATTGTTTTATAGGTTTTTTGGCAGTTGTGATTGATTGAACACGTAGTCACGGTTTAAACGTTTGACCCCTCGAGAGACAGACAAAGAATAGTGGAAACTACAAAAAAATTAAAATTTCTGGTTAGGTATATCACATTTTTGGTGACAGAAAGAATAATTAATTATTAACTAAATAATAACAGAAAGTACAAGGCGGTTAAATTAAGCATAATGTGTTAAGTATTAATATAAAAAAGTAAAAAAAATGAGTTTTAATTATAAATCCTTTAAAAGATATCTAATACTTGTCTTTTTTATTTGGACTACTTACTTACATTTGACATTGTACGTTTAAAATAAGTACACAAATTTAACGATTTCTCAGAAAGATATTCGTGTTCAGACGTTTATTTGTAAGTATAACGCTATAAAGATTAAAGAATGAGAGCACAGGAATCAATAACTAACCGGGAGTATCTGAAGGCTTTTCAGGATTTGTCTTAACCCCGAAACTGAATTTTGGAGACTGTTCGTGTAACACCTTTTCCGTTTGAGGTATATTGTATACGTTGGGCGCTAGAATTAAAGTATACAGAATATAGCCACACGCGGATCAATATATAATTTGAAATACAACTTATATGCGCGCCTCCAGAATTTAAAGTGATAAACTTTAAGTTACGATTGGAGAAAACTTAAGAACAAAAAAAACTAACCCGGGGTCTCTGAAGGTTTTTCATGGTTTGTCTTAACCCCAAAACTGTATTTGGGGGACTGGTCGTGTAACACTTTTTCCGTTTCAGGTATATTGTACACGTTGGGAGCTAGAAATAAAGAAAACAGAATATAGCCGGATACTGACCGAAATATTATAAAACTGATATGTTTACAAATATTATTGGCGTTTAGTATTTAAAATGGTGGATTAGAATAGAAGAAGAAAGAACGTAGAAAAATGAGATGAACAACTAACCCGGGGTGTCTGAAGGTTTTTCATAGTTTGTCTTGACCCCAAAACTATATTTGGGGGACTGATCGTGTAACACTTTTTCCGTTTCAGTTATATTGTATACGTTGGGAGCTAGAAATAAAGTAAACAGAATGTAGCCGGATACTGACCGAAATATTATAAAACTGATATGTTTACAAATATTATTGGCGTTTAGTATTTAAAATGGTAGATTAGAATAGAAGAAAGAACGTAGAAAAATGAGATAATCAACTAACCCGGGGTCTCTGAAGGTTTTTCATAGTTTGTCTTGACCCCAAAACTGTATTTGGGGGACTGATCGTGTAACACTTTTTCCGTTTCAGTTATATTGTATACGTTGGGAGCTAGAAATAAAGTAAACAGAATGTAGCCGGATACTGACCGAAATATTATAAAACTGATATGTTTACAAATATTATTGGCGTTTAGTATTTAAAATGGTAGATTAGAATAGAAGAAAGAACGTAGAAAAATGAGATAATCAACTAACCCGGGGTCTCTGAAGGTTTTTCATAGTTTGTCTTGACCCCAAAACTGTATTTGGGGGACTGATCGTGTAACACTTTTTCCGTTTCAGTTATATTGTATACGTTGGGAGCTAGAAATAAAGTAAACAGAATGTAGCCGGATACTGACCGAAATATTATAAAACTGATATGTTTACAAATATTATTGGCGTTTAGTATTTAAAATGGTAGATTAGAATAGAAGAAAGATCGTAGAAAAATGAGATGAACAACTAACCCGGGGTGTCTGATGGTTTTTCATGGTTTGTCTTGACCCCAAAACTGTATTTGGGGGACTGATCGTGTAACACTTTTTCCGTTTCAGGTATATTGTACACGTTGGGAGCTAGAAATAAAGTAAACAGAATGTAGCCCGATATTGACCTAAATATTATAAAATTCATGTGTTTACAAATATTATTGGCGTTTAGTATTTAAAATAGTGGATTAAAATAGAAGAAATGTAAAGAACTAAGAAAAATAAGTAAACAACTAACCCGGGGTCTCTGAAGGTTTTTCATGATTTGTCTTAACCCCAAAACTGTATTTGGGGGACTGGTCGTGTAACACTTTTTCCGTTTGTGGTATATTGTATTCATTGGGAGCTAGAATCAAAATAAACAAATGTGGTCTCGCGCATAAGTAGCCGACACAGAGAAAGTGCATGTAGGGAACCCTATTTTAAAGTACCTTACTTCTATACCAAGTCGCTTGTTTAGCAGTTAGGGGTTGTCAAAGTCTATAAAATCAATCGAAAATTCGATTGATTTTATAGACTAAATATACTGGTCAGTGAGGAGCAGATAATTGTAATCGATTTTTTCATAAAATTATTGAAAATAATCAGATAAGAGTGCGCTATTAATTTTTATATCAAAACAAACGTGTATGAAAAAAATCGAATAATTTTTAGTAGTAATAAACATTTTTATATTTTAAGGTATACACTATTGTTTTATAATTTTGTTATTTCAAAAAACGTCGAGTTATGTACGTGTTGCAGCAGACTGCATATTAATCTATTTTTCTTAATTAACAATTTTGTTGTTTATAACAGTAAGTTAACAAAATTAATTGAAAAATGTTGAATGAAAAAAATAAAATAAACAGTGTACCTGAACATAAATATTCTTTACTTTTTGCAGTTGCAGTTAAGTGCACAGTTTCAATCATTCAATGTGCATTTCAACGCCAATGCAGCCAACTTAAATTTCTAGCATGTAAGTAGCATGCTTTCCATACCATAATTTTAGATAGCATATTTGCGTAGTAACGCGTCGAAATACTAGCAATTTCGTTTAAAATAGACAAAGCATTTTAGTTATTTGGAAATTATAAAATTTTTCCATTTCCACACTCTCTAACAGCTAAACGAAGCAATTTGGTATATAGATTGGTCCACGATTTATTCGAAAAAAAAAATAGGAATTTGTAGTGTCAAAATTGGGTAGATTTTTTCTGCTTCTTACAGAAAACAAGGCGTTAAAACACACAACATATTTTAAATACTGATACAGAATAGCTGTGTCGGTTTCTATGCCGAACACCCACCATTTCAAGTTATACTGATGTTTATGAGACTGTAAATCGTTATTCATGTTTAAAAATTGAAAAAATATATATTTAAGGTTAGAAAAATATTTATGGTTAAAGAAAGTTAAAAACAAAATAAATTAAATTGAGAAAACTAACCCGGAGTGTCTGAAGGTTTTTCGTGGTTTGTTTTAACCCCAAAACTGTATTTGGGAGCCTGATCGTGTAACACTTTTTCGGATTGGGGTATATTATATACATTAGGTGCTAAAATAAAGCAAATGAAGTAGAAAAGAGAAAAAAGAAGCAGAGGTGTAGCAAAATAAAATAAAAACTAACCCGGTGTATCTGTAGGTTTAATTATTGGCGTCCTACGTCCAAAGGAATATCGATGGCTGCCGGAACGTCGAAATGGTTTATAAGCGTTAGGAGCTGTGTTAACATTATTAATTTTACTTTACACCACTGTTAATCTACTAAAAATTAGTCATTTTTATTGCTACAATACTATTTTATGATTTATTATATGCTCACACCACTAAAATATTCATATAAAATGTATGTTTTTATTATAACTTTTTTGATTGCTCAAAAAAGTTACAGGAAATCTTACAGTATTTTGTTTAAATAAAACTGCTCGCGTGACATTTTCATAAGTACATTAAACAATGCAATAAATAAAATAATGGAAAAAAAATTTATTGGAAAATGTTCTTCATGTAAAAAATTTGTCCAATCTTAAGGGCTCTTAAATGATGACTTTAGTTTTTTTGTAACAACCAACTTTGTATCTTTTACCGTTTTCGAGATATCCATCTCGAACCTTAAATTCATTTTATGTGAATATTTTAGTTATTTTCATATAAACTTCAAGTGTTTAGTTATTAAGTCTACAATCTACCATTAATCATTATTTTTTAATTTTAAAATTTGTTTGTTCAAAACTTTGTTTCTGTATGTCAAAAAAAATGAACATGAACGTAATATTTCAAAGGTGGCAAAACTGTAACATCCATTTTTTTCTCAACATTAAAATGACTCATTCCCAGAACACTTTGTAATGAATATGGACCAATTTGGAAATTTTTCAGTTTTTAATTAATTAAGGTGGACAGAAACAAGATTTAGAGCTATTCAAAACCATATCCTCAATTTTGCTGATTGAACAAACAAAATTCTTATAAATATTAATATATATCTAACACATAATATAAATTACAACTTTGTTATTTATATTTAACATTTTATACTTATAAATACCTAAATATATGCTGTTTGGAAAATTGTGTTCTTATATTTAATTACAAATTTTTTAAAATTATAATAGACATATTGAAATATTTACCTGGTGTGTCCACTGGTTTCTCTAAGTTTGTTTTTAGCCCAAACGTAAATTTGGGTGCGTTGTCATGGATGACCTTTTCTGCCTTGTCCGGGTCATAGTCCCCAGGCGCAGGGAAGTTTTCTGGTTTTGGCTCCTTTGGCCTGCCGTGAAGGCTCAAAGCAGGAGGATTATCCTTCCCTATAAGCCAATATTAATTTTTAAATAGGTAATATTAAGCAATAATTGTTGAATTCACTTGCAGTGAGATTTAATAATACTTTTTAACGATTTTCGGATTTTTTTGTTTTTCATAAACAAATCGATAATGAGAATTTCGTCTTTATTTTTTTGAGACACCTCAACTACATTTAGTCTATCTCTTTAGGAAATATTATGAAACCTGCTAAAAGTTGGCCCTGTAGAATAAAATTTCTTTCGGAAAATAGGTTTCCTCTTGTTTTATACTATTTAGGAAAATATATAATTCTGCTTTAAAGACACGTATTCATTGTTTTGAAATGGCAATCATGAATATCGATTAAGCATTAATTCTCCAGTTTCATTGTCTGCTTTCCATTACTTTTCAGATAAATGGCTTATTACATAAATACCAGTATTTAATTATACGGCTTATCCGTAACTCATTTTACAGGAGCAGTTTGTTTAGAACATACATAAAAGCTATGAGTGGACAGTTTCCGCTGTATCAGTTTCTTCAAAGTGTGTCCAAATGGTGGGGACAAAACATCTTTTCTGCGATAGAGAGAGGGAAATGTGAGAAGTTTTATGTTTTCTTCTTTGTCATAACTATCACAACGATTTATTTACTAACAGTGTTATGGAGAATGAAATTGACTATGAATTTTATTACAACTTTATACAACCTAATATATCTGATACTGTTCCTAAGCAATTTATCTTCGCTATACTGTTTTAATTATTCACAAAGAATGAATCTATGTAAACTGTTTAAAAATATAGCTATTCTCTATAGAGATTTAACCAAGCAATTTTCAGGATTTAAAATGGAAGAGGAAAGGCAGTTTAACAGATATTTCATTGGAATTCATATTCTCTTCTTATTTTACTCCATCTTCCAATGCTTAACTTATTTTAATCTGAATTTTCCTTTGTATAAAGTAACTCCACTGATAATTTTTAGTTACTTGGTTGTACTAACAGTTCTGCAATATGCATGTGTTATATTTATTATAAAAAATGTGCTGGATGCTCTGAATAAACAAATATATACATTTAGAACCATTACATCTAACTTACAAAACCATAATAATATTGCAATTAATGTGAAGTTCTTGTTAAAATCTTTCGACAAAGTCTTTGAAATAGCAAATGAAGTGAATAAAATATTTGGAGTTGTTCTTTTAGGAGTATATCTTATTCTATTAGCTAGTTTGATAAAAGATATTGCGATGAGTGTACTCTATGGAATTTTTAAATGGCATGGATCTGAAGCATTTTCCATGGGACATATGATTAGCTGTCTACTGTGGTTGGTAAGTACATAAGCATTGTGATACGTTTGGCTGTTTGGTCAGTGAAAAAGCAGTAGCAGTAGCAGTATGTGGTTGGTAAGTACATAAGCATTGTGATACGTTTGGCTGTTTGGTCAGTGAAAAGAGTTTTGATTTCTTTGTTTATTAACTGTATATTACGCGCATAATGTCAAAAAAATGTTGCTAACGGGGTGTAAACTATTTCTTGTTTAATGAAGGACAGGGTGCTCTTATTTTCGATTTTTTTTTTTTGATGTTCTGTTGGCCAAAAATGTGTTTGTTTCTGTAGAATCTAGCAGTAAAGATGGCAAGCTTTTGCAAAGAATTTTCGTAATTGATGACGTTTTTTATAAGGCAAATAAAATTCAGAAATTCAGAGAAAACTTCAGTTTACATTGTTTTTATTTTTGCCAAATTTCTAACCTACCATATTCCGGTGAACATGGAGCAAATAAGCCGAAATTACACGATAGCTGCACATCGTTATACAAGGTGTATGAAAGAGAGTGGGTCAGCCATATTTCAAAGGTAGCTTAATCAAATGAAAATAAAACGATTTAGTCAGGTTGGTAAAATTTTGCTTTCCTAAAAGTTAAAGATCTTCAAGACATTATTTTTATTCCAATTGTTTTGAGACAACTTTTAATTTCTTAGACACTTCAATGAAAAAAGGTTTTTAGGTTAGATTTATATCCCATTTAAAATATGGAGGTAGCTAAGATTAGTTCAAAAAGTTATTTGTTTAAAAAAAAATGAATATTTTTTGTAGGTATTGGTTCATCTATTGTCAGCAGCGTGTGCAAAAGCCAAATACTCCCTCCGAGAAAGTTCTCTTTTAGTGTACGAAGTGATTATTCACACACCTGTTTACCAGGAACATGGAGAGGAAGATGATTCTCGAGATGATTTAATTTTGCTATCATATTCTTTAATGAATCGATCGTTTGCATTTACAGTTTGTGGATTCTATGAAATCGATTACAGCCTTATGTTTGCTATGATGGGATCCATAGCGTATTATGTTGTGATTTTAATTCAGTTACAATAGTAATTTCTTCTAAGTGTTACGTCAGCTCCAGATTATGCGATCACTCGCTATTCGTAAAACATAAATGTGACACACATTTGCTGATTATTTGCCCAAAACACTCTTGTAGATGTGAAATATAAGCACGTGAGAAATATGTTTTAAAATATTCCTAACCCTTTGACACACGATATGTAGGTATATTTATCAACTGTCTGTATCACTCGTTTGAAGTGCTGACAGAAATGTTGGTACATTAATAAAAAAGTTTTACAAAACTGCATATTCTTCTGTTATCTGTGTACAGTTAATTATTGTCTATATATAAAGCATAACTATTACCTATTTGTTTTTAATTTAATGGGACTTGTCTTATTTGGTGTTTAGCACTGGCGATATTTAGTCATGATTTTTTAGTATGGTATAATTAAGGTCAACATATGGAAACTTGAATTAGCAACAGGTCAGGCTTTTATCCTTGCAGTTATATAAGGTCGAGATGTGCCAACAACTTACAGGGGTGTATCCATTTCAGTGTTAATTCCGGCGTCAAGATAAGAAAGGATAAAAAAGATATGTTAAAGACATAGACTTTGGTTGAGTAAAAGATGTTTGTAGTAGTTGTCTTCTCATTCAATTTGAAGTGAAACTAATCAGTGGCATCGCAGTTAAGGAGAGTCCAAGGAGTTTCAACTATTACAAATGTCTGCAATGTCTGACTTCTGTGACGTCAAATAGTTATATAATCTATATCTTTAATGGTTCTTGGTAGCTAATCTAAACTACTACTAAACTAAATCTCTGAACATCGCTCGTGATCAAAGCCATGTTAAAGACGAGAATTGGCTTAAAACCATCTAGATGTTACTGCAGCACTTGACGTTAATGTTAAAAATTCCACATATTTTATAATAATCTACATATTTCTAATTATTTTATTTGTGATTTTGTTAAACCTCAACAGTCGTAACAAAACATGGGAACATAGAGCGTCATCGAAACACCAACAAGGAACTAATCAACATGATGATATGAAACAATATATAGTGTCATTAACTTGAAATATTTAATCTATAATGTTTTTAGATCATAAAGATGTCAAAGTCAACAAGAGTATGTATTTTGTCATAATATGGTCAACCATTAATTTTTGCTTCCTACAAATAATACAAGAATTAAAGAAAAATACACCGAATGTTTCATTTCATGGCATTTTGCCTTTCGTTCTCATATTGCATGAAGTGGACGAGCTGGTTGTAATTCCCTTTCAAATATGGTATTCTTTCAATTCATATATAAATAAATAAAACTAAATCCGCGAGTAGGTACATAAAGATGTTGTAAATATCGTAAAAGGACAATTTAGATTTTTTTATAACTGTGTTAGTATCAGAACATAGACAAGCAAATGGGAATCTGGAAAATTTATCAGTAATAGTCAGAAGATAATTGTTTTGAGTGGCCGAAGGCAAAGATCCTTTGAATTCTCTCAACTGACCAAATAGCTTTTATTAAAATAAGGTTTCATTTTAGGACAAACCGGGTAAGTAGCTGTCTTTTTCTTTATTTCAACTAAGGAATATGGTAAATTTTTATTTTTTATCGAGTGAGACATTCTACTAACTCCTGATTAGATTCAAAAGATCACGTTCAGTGTGAATATTGCAATAGACACGTGATTAAGTATCAGTAGCTATATTTTCCTTTCTTGGCCTCTAAAAATTAGCAAATTTTCAATAATGTTGATAACTGACAGTATAATTACAATAATTCTTAAAAATGCTCTTGGTCAAATAGACACCCTATTATGCAAAAATGTGTAGGAAATATTTTTTGAAACGTTGACAGTTTGTAGATTTCGAGGTAGCAGTTTGTGAAATATTATTGTGTACCACCATAACACCAGGCGACTTAGGAAGGTTATTTGGCGCCATATGTTCGCTCTTAAACGACTTACCTTTTGCACTGAGTCCGGTGACATTGTATTGTCCGGGACCGGGCCCGATGCTCTCGAGCTTGCCGTTGTGGCGGGCTCCAAAGCTGAAGGCTGGCGCTCGCCCACTTTTGGATTCCGACGTCTTTTTGCCTAAGGACAGATAATGCCGAAATGAGAAAAATCTAGAACACGTGGTCGGCTGTTTAATTATAACGTTTACAGATAAGGAAACTTGCAACCGCGAGGTCTGCGAAGGCAGAGGCGTAACGTGATAGCAGTGGAACTATATAAATTATATTTTAGATTATGTTCTAAAGTAAGAGGCTCATTTTTAAAAAGTGTTCTGGATCTTGAAAATTTAAAATTATTTCCTTTTTTTAAAGTTGTATCAAACAAATTCATTACATACTTTGAGCACAAAAAAATACACAAAGGGACATGAGTTACTCCAGATTGGAATACGGTCAACCAAATTGACAATGTGATTGATTCAAGACATTTCAGCTACATCTTGGACGTATGTGATGATGCGGAGAAAATATTGACTCAATGCAAAAAAGGGAAAAGGAATCAGATAAGAGAAATTTAACCTGGAGGCACTCAGAGACCCTTTCATAAGTAGAAAATTTAGGAAGAGCCTGAAACAAGGATAGAAGACCAAATGGATATCACTTGTGAAGATACTGATGAATACTGAGGAAAATGTAGAAACGTACAGGAGGAGGTGGCAACAGAAGTAATCGGAAAACGAAAATAAAAGCAAAGAGGAGGAGTGTACGCAAGCAAGTAGAGAAGAAATGAGACATAAAGACGAAGAACAAGACAAGTATATATTCACATAACATTCTACTCAATTTGTTTTGTTGGTCCTTCCATCTAGAAATAAAATGGTTAAGATTGAAGTTTTAGTAAAGTTCTCGGGAAATATGAAATTCTCCAAAAGTGCCTAAATTGAACCCACCCAATACATGAGCATAATATAATGCACCTACATACTTAAATAATGCCTACTAAGAGTTAAAAGAGTTCTGAATAATAAAACTACTTAATTATGAAGAATAAAAAAAATGTTACTGGTATTCTTCTCACACCATAGAAAAATAATTCAGTTGCTTACCTATGTATGATGGTAAGGCTACGCAGGCAGGTCCTGGTCCTCTAAATTCTGCCGCGATGGGTCCGCGCCTTTTGGTTGGAGTCCATGGACGTTGTGTCATTCCACCCATGATCTGGATCAACAAATACAAAATTAACAACTATTTCAGTCAGAGAAATCGATATTAAAAGTGATAATTCACATTGAGCTTTCAAGGATTATCAAAAAAATTAAGATGAGAGAATTCCTCAAGTGTATTAGTTAAGCACATTCTGAAATTTTTTATTTTTTTTTATAATATTCATACCTTTTCTTAACGCACATTACTTTAAGTGAATAAACGTACTTAGTTGCTAAAGCGTTTGTAATTTTATTTGTTTTTGTGTCCTATTTTTTGTTACTGCTTTTCTGTTCAAATTAAAATGAACAAAAGTTATTAAATAATAAATATATTGTATAAATTAATTTTTACGGATCATTTGCCAACAATTCCAGTGAAGAATATCGAAACAAATGCTGTAAATTTAAATCTACGAGTTTTACCTCGGAAATTCCATCAGCGATAACAATATAGTTCTAAGATTGCACGCGTTGAAACTCCTACCTATTTTGTAGAGTAATAAGCCAGTTGGTTTATATTTATCGTCGAGACAATGATGTCACACTACTTGTATGTTGACCTGACTCTACCCGATTACCTTATATGTCAGTTAAATATTAATAACTTAGAGAATAAAAAATGTTTCTAAGAATCGGTTGTAGTTTTTATCAAATTGGTAAAGATATACCTAGAAATTGCAAGTTTTGTAAATATAACTAATATATATCTCGATACTTCAGGTTATATATATATTAGTACCTACCCTCCATCTACTCGTATGGTTATATATTTTCGATTAGCGATTTTCACGCTCTTTATACTGTTGTTGTATCATTATACATATTTGTAAATTTTTACTCATGTAAGGAACTAGTGAAGGTATGCATAGAGCAAACAGAAGAAAATAGTGATATTCTTGTGATTTAGCTCTCATTCACAGAAACTCACAAGGAAAGGTCTTTCACAATTTTTAGTGTTGGTTTTGGCATTAGTGCTGTATTGAAAATTTCTAAATTTGCATCCGCAGGAAACAACCACCAATCGACTGTTTCACAGCTTCCATTTCGCAAATCAGCAGCTACTTGATTAGCAGATTATGTAACAGACATCAATATCTTGAAGCGTTTTGTCTGTACTTGATTTAAGGTTACTGCTAACGCTACCGCTTCTACTGCTTGTTCGACATTTACAGTAGCAAATATTATCAGAAAGATGTTTCAGAAAGAAAATGAGGCCCCTTGTTAGTTGTGGTAGTGGAATTTAATTTCACAATGCAATTCTTCATTCTTGATGATTCTTGAAATACTAATAAATAGTCAACTGTTTAATGTTGTCTCCATTATTTAAATTATAATTATTGTATTGTACTATAGTAACTAGAAAAAGTTAGTTGATTGAAATTTGATTTTAGTCACCAAAACCCAGCAATGTTTAATGTCTGTAGATATGTAATATTTTTTATTTAATTAATTGTGCTTTGCTAGGTTTTTTAATGTGATATAAAATCATTAGTAAATTCATTTTAATGTAACGGATGTGACACCATCATAATCATATATGCTTTAATGGTTTTGGCCTTAAAACTTGACAGTATTAGCCAGATTTCTAATACTCATATGTGTACTTATAAACTAAGGCAGCTTAATAAAGTTAGTATTTTGTGGGATTACGCCTACAGATTTAGCTATTTCTGTCCCAAGTCGAACCGGAAATTTCTTGTATGTGATTGCATCCAATGGTTTGTATGGAGGTTATAGATGATAATTTTTAAACAAATAATGAATAAGTAAATGGTTACAAGTTATATTAAATTTTTTAAACCATGCATTTTTCATTTTTTACTTTAAAAATATTACGCTATTTCAAATTTATTCTACAAGTTCTCTACAAAGAAATATATACATATGTTACGGGTAATATGTTTAGTAGACTTGGCAAAAGTGTACACAACATGAACTTTTTTCTCCTTTAGGAATGAGATTTATGAACAAAAGCTATGGGTTCATCTCTTTCTGAAGCTGTAGAAGAAACTCGTGTTGAAAGTTGAAGCAACTAAAGTTTTACCTGAAGTATGTTAACGGTACGTTTATCATATGATCTTCTGGATACAAAAATATAGATTTCTTGGTCATGCTAATGGAATATATCTATCCAATCTAGTGTCAAATCAGACTTTCTGCGTCTGCTGGAATAAAGCTAAGCTTCGCAGCAGAGAAAATGAAATAAATTCAACTCAGGCTAGAGATTATATGTAGAAAATCGAGGAAATGCAAAGGATGTTATTGACTTTAAAACATGCACCGAGACACTATGGACCAGAGATTTTTTTTTTCGAAGAATTTATTTTCAATAAGAAAGTGATATGTTTGTCGAAACTCAAGACATCTAAAATAACGCCATAACCAGCCTGTAATTTATCCATCAATAACTGCCACGAAATCCCACAAATCAAGACACTTATTTATAAACATTCCTTAAATTTATTAAATGCATGTTTACAAAAAAAAACGGCATACCTACTCATGTCTGTATATATCACAATATATATCACAATTTACATAACGTCTTAATCCATCAATTGTTCAGAAAATTATAAAATTCTTGACATGTTATGTATGTACATCTAAAAAGTATACCTACCAAGATTTTGCTTTTATATTTGTACCTAATGTAAAACTTAACAGCTGTTCAGCGTTCTAATTTCCTTCACACAATGCTAATGAATTTGAAACGTGTTTGAGGTGTTGTTAGCGAATCATAGAATTGCTTCAGTTATTACATTTTAAGTACACCGGCTAGTAGTTATTCCTAAACATGAAACTGTTTGTAGCACGTGATAGGTTTAGGAATGCCTGCTATTATTTTTTGCCATTTCTAGTCTTGCCATCGACAGCGCGTTATTCTTGTTGATGACTTAACACTTCACCTTCATTAATAATTCTTAAAACCGTTTCATAACCTTCCTAGACGTGTTTAAGTAAGAATATTTTGTTCATTGTGCACACACCAATAACCCAGGCATAAGTTTTATTTTTAGTCATGATTATATACTTGTAAATATTTTTTAAATGAGGTTATCATCTATCAGTAGAAAATTCAGATATACAACCTATGTACTTGCTGTTTAAAAAGGATGAAGTAAATTACGTAAATATTGTTGTAAAATATGAATATTCCTTATTGGGTCATTTTGGTCAAGAGATTGATCCAAAAATTATCACAATTCGTTATATTTGTGATACATACCACCATAAATTTGTTATTATATCAACTACCAACTTAAATTAAAGTGTGGTGCGTCGAACAAATAATAAAGTTCACTAAAAATCTCCAATAATAAGAACAACCAGTTCTGTCTTCAATTTCTTTGGCAACTTATTGAAGCTGGAAAATTTACCACAATTTTTATATTGCACGTGCAAATATAACTTAATAAATGTAGAAGAGGTTCTGGTACTGTCTCCAGATTCTTGAAAATTTGATTAATCTTTAATTTATCAAATTATTTGTACCTATATTACACACATGTATTGTATAACTTTCCCAATCCCTTTATCAATTTATTGGGTCAAAAATTGTTATAAACGTAAAACTTGCTTTACGTGCATCTTTGGTTATGTTGTCTAATACTTCTAATGAATCTATTTTTTTACTAGATAAATCTATTTATGAGATGCATGTAAGAAATTGAAATTTTTGACATACATATTTCTGAATAGTTCTTATAATAATCGTTCCATTCAATATTTTACAATATTTTTAAGCACCATATTTTATCATCAAAAAAAAAAATTATTAACAGTTACATGTGAGTTACCGTTACAAAAGAAATCGCTTGTCATCGACAAAGATTAAACCGAAATAAGATACCGAAAACGCTTCGTGGAAAGGCCTGTATGCTTTGCCCCTGAATCCTTAAATAGAAGTAATAATTAAAATTGGTAAATTGCCTATCCCACACCTCCCAATCTTAATCAAGTGCTAGCTGAGCAACGTATTCGTATGACGTAACGTTATCTAAATGAAAATCGATTGCAGAAATACATTTAACTGATGGCATTGTAGCTGGATATAAATAAAATTCAATAGTCCCTTGGAATATCTGCAATTAAAAGGTCCTGTGCCTGGCACCATTGTATCCTGTAGAACACTCGCGAAAACTAGGATTGGGAGAATAAAGTCGACGTCGATGCTCGACCCAAGTAGAAAAGGAGAAAAAATGAAAACTTCTAGGTTAAATATTCAGGAATTAATCAATAAACTGAATAATCTAACAGTAGTGGCATATATACAGCGTGGTCAATACATTTGAACATAATCTTCGTCTTGCTACTTAGAGCTGAATATATATGTTATAATTTTAAAAATATCAAAGTATAATAAAAGTAATCAGTTTCCCTTCAGTAGATTAAAATAACAAGAAACAAACATATAAAAATATCTCACGGCATCTCTCCCTTTCATTATGGAATGCGAAGAGTAAATCTTTGTTCTTGTTAATAATTTGAAATTTATGTGGAAAATGTTGATTTAAAACATTATTTTCATTATTTTGGACTGGAAGCAGTGACATTTATTATGTGGTATTCATTTTTCAATAAAAATGTGAAAATGTGAAGTGATCCAAGATCCAAATTGGATTAAGTAAGTAGATATCTCGTATACATGAACGAGCTGTGAAAACGACACCTTTCTGTCAAGTTTAGTTTTAGAGATATTTTATATTCTCTAGAATGCTACAAACCCCTATCAAATGATAAATGTTCTTTTTGAAAAAGTTAAGTTAGGTAACACCCGGAAGCAATAGTATACAGAGTAAAAATAATATTAAAATGTGAGAAAAATAATTTTCTTTAAAACACTGCATTATTAATGATGTGAAGGCCGAAAAAATTATGTCTTAATGTTTTGAAATATGAAATTGTTCTCTAAGATATTTAAGCATTTTGTACCTTAACGGTTAAATGAAGCTAATTTGTTACAGAGATTAAATACTGCTTTAGAAATTCGTGACTTAAGAAATAGCATAATTAGCTGGAAAAAAAGTCAATACAGTCAGTATACTGATTAATAACTTACATTTGTAAGTTTTAAATTTTTAAGTAATGTAGGGGGTATAAAATTGATCACAGCAGACCTTTTGTGCGAATTGAATGAAAAGGATCAAACGAGGAACTCACACTCTTTTCAGGAAAAGGTAAGTATTCCAAAAAATAAAGATTCTAGGGTTTTGTATCAATTTGTACGCTCTGTATAGTTTAATAAAAATTATCTTTTTTAAATATTAATCATTGCATTCATCTTTAATCTTGCTTAACAATTTAAGTTTCGCCAAAAGTGAAGGAAATATAAAAAAATTGTAAATTCTTAACTTAAAACTATGTCAAAAAATAACTTTCAATGACCTCCAAGTAAAAAAACACTTTGCGACAGATGTCTATATAAATGTATTTGTTTGAGATTCTTAACGATCTGTTGTTAAAAAAATCAACTTTCTCTACTGCTTTGTTGTTTAACAATGTAGGACACGGCTAAAGAAAATATTAAGTAGATATATTTTTTTAAGTGAAGTAATTATAAACTTTAAATAATACATTAAAATCAATTTGAGAAGTAACTAATACTGACTTTTCATCCTCCAAATCTCAAAATAATGATTTACAAGTATGTATCACTAAAATAAAATCTATGAAAATGAAAGAAATTGATTCATTTTTGTTTATTCTTTTAACAAAACTATACAATTTTGATCTAAAATAGATGTCAACTACTGTATACACTGCAGTTGTAACTATCTCTACTAACCTTGCAAAAATTTACAGAAAAATGTACTACATACATATTTATAAAAATGTTACACCCTGTCGCGTAAATATTTGCTAATCTTGTTATGTAAATGCAATGTAAATATTTATATCACAAAGCAATTGAGAAGTTAATAACAATGAAAATAAAACGGTACAACATAATGACAAGTAGGACAAATATTTAATTTAAAAAAATGTACATGTCATTTTCCACCTACCTAAGAATTAAAAAAATAATTGATTCAACCTCTAACAGATGCTGATAAAAAAATTATAAAATATGCAGCATGTAGTTAATATAATATATGCATGGATGCAGAATTAGAATAACATAGAGGTACATTTATCATACTGAACTTGCTCGTTAACCGTTGGTCATTTATCAATTGTGGGTCAATGAAAAATATATGTATATGTAATAGTCAAGTAGCTGTTCCTGTTCAGTGTGGGTAAATAACTAATTTTTTCTGACAGTTAAGTATCCAACTGGATTTAATCTAGTTTTATCAATTTTTCAATGCCGATCATTACGGTAATATTAATTGTTCTGTATTTATTAAGCACTGACATAGACCTTAGATTCTGAACATTTTAAACAATTATAAAACTTATTTATTCTTTTGTTATAGTCAATAATTTATATTTATTCCACAATTCCAAATTATCAACCTTACTTACGCATATTTCTTATAATTTTTTTTAACGGAAATAATAAATTAACACTAAACTTTGGAAAAAAAATTAATTGGACAATGTCTATTTTGTTTCAAGAGGTAATTTTTGAGTAAAATATTTCCTACATCATAAAAAAACTTGCACTAACAAATTAACTTTTAATCAATATTTATAATACTTTGCAAACAATTGTTATCGTTAAACAATAACCTTGGCATTTTTAAAGAAATAAGCGATGCTAATATAAACAACAAGTAAACACTGTTATTCGTATATCTAAAAAAATTATAATGTTTTACGATAAAATAACATTTTTAAATTCCTCAAAATTAAATTTCCTCTGTACTAAACCTACTGCTAGTATTTTGTGACTTGATATAAAATCTAACTTGAGAGATGATGATTTCCGTAATATAGTCAAGATTTAAATCAAAAACCTTTTGTACAAGGGTATTTCTATATTAAATCTATAGATTGATATATAAATTTGATTGTGAGTATTCTATGAATAAATATTTATAGAAAGAGATGATAACATATTTTTCAAAAATAGAAAAAAATAATAAATATCTCCAAAATTAACGAAAACTTTTAGGTATACAGAAGAAGTCAAGCAAACAACGATATCACTTGGAAGTATATCCATACTTACGAGAGATTAGTTGTTAAAATATTCCAAAATAAGTCACGACCACTCTAAATCCGCACCTGCGGTTTCTTTCGAATAACTACTCTTAGTTTGCGAGTCCTGAATCCGCGGCTATGTAGTTCCCCTCCAAAGGATGGCGACGTCACCGTGCAAGGAGGAGATAAAGGATAACTTGTTGCGATCTATGACCATGTATGATCTCGACAGCGACAATAGCTTCTCCCACTCGAAAATTGCGATCGACTACCTGTTAAATTGGATAAGTGATCGGTAATTGGATTTTAATAAAGAACGAGTGGGTTTACGTAGATAATTCCTATAATTTTTTAATTGGGGTTCAATGTCTGTCGTTTAGGCGCACGGAAATTTAAAGAAATGTAATGGACAGGGTGTAATAACATCGCTGCTACAAACTTTCGGGAAAATTAAAAAAAGAGTGTAAAATCTGGTTTTTAAATAATTCCGAAAGGTTCTACGACCCTTCAAAGATCAAAAGTGAAACAGTTTTTGATCACTTGCTTAATAACTATTGAAAAATAAAAATTTAATACAGTACAGTGTCGTCGCAGTAACATACCTACATGTAACATGTAACACAATAAAACTCAATGAGTGGAGACCAACAAACGTGACGTTTCTTTTGGGGTAGGTCGTCCCTGCTACGCTAGGGACTTATTTCCAACAACTTTTCTTCTGAAGATGACGGAAAAAATGTGGTTTGTACAAAGAGGATAAAATGTTTAAACATAACCCTCCACGCATATACCAGGATCCCTACGAACTTGTTAAATCAGTCAATTGTTTTACATTCATTATTAATTGGGAGTATTGTCGACAATTCCGTGAGGCTTAGTTGTAAACTGAACTTCGCAAATGAATTGTATAGGAGAAAACGTCGATTAATCCGAATATGAGAATTGTATTCACCAGCAGAAGAGACGGTGGCCTTCTATGGCTTACATCAGAGAGGTTCTCCTGAGCAACGTCATCACTTTTTTCTCTTTGATAGGCTGGTTGACGGCTCAGGAGAGCTGATCTCTCGCTGGGAGGATGCACAAGGGCCCAATGGGAAATAAGTGTTGTAGCTCAGTATACTGAGTTACCCTGCAAAACACGTGATAAAAACACATTTTTAAAAGTAGTTGAAAAACCTCATTCGCAGTTAGCAGAGGGTAAGTAATTCGTTAATTATTCATGTGTTGGTGCATGCTACCATAACTCGTTTATGCCAAATCCACATTAGTTCTTATACATATTGTTTTTTTGAAAAATATATTGAAATTTTAACGGAAAAAAGCATATAGTGCGGGAAAAGTGGACCGGCTTTACCCCTCTATGGTGGATGCAAGTGTTTCTTACATAGGTACCTACTTTTTTATTTTAGGTAGATTTAATCGAGTAGGTATTTAACAATGGTCCGTACGTACAAATGAAAATTAGGGAAATCTCCAAACTGCAACTACACACAGGAAAATCTGCAACCGGCTTTGAACGAAATTAAGAAAGGAAATTTATCCCAGAGGAAAGCATCTGAAAAGTAAGGTATTCCTAGGACTACTCTAAAAAGGAAACTAGATAACTCTCACCCCAGGAGGTACGGAAGGCAACCAGTTTTAGACGAAAAAGAAGAAAAACAACTAGTGGATGGTCTTTTGCTATGTGGAACATGGGGTTTCCCGCTGACAAAACTGGATATTAGGATCATTGTCAAGCAATTAGATCGAATAGGTCGAAGTGAATCCCGCTTTGTAAACAATATGCCCGGCAAAGATTTTTTAAAGTATTTTATGTTTGTTTTAAGTTTATCTTATAAATAATAACTGTAAGAGGGTTATTGCTATTAATAATATCTTTACTATATTTTTTAAAAATTAAATTTGGTGGTCCATTTTTGCTATTAGGAGGACAAGTAGAACCAAATCTATACTTATTAAATAGGGTGGACATCTTTCCCCCACTGTGTGGGTAAAGTGGACCGGCTTTTAAAAAAAATATATAAAGAGTCAGGAGAAATCCCAAGAAATCAAATTTAGTGGACACGTAGGTGATACCTCCACACACTTACATTTAAATTTCCAGCCACATATCTTGAAAAATCTTTACATAATTCAACAAAAATATGGAATTTGTGGCCCACTTAGCCCCGCTCTACGGTAGTGATCTAATATCAAGGCTACACTTTAAGAGAAAAACTGAATAAGTTTTAAATATTGGCCTATATTTCGTATATCAAGAATTTTGGTGCCAATTCCAACTTCAATTGCCTTGGAAGTCTTGTTAAATCAACTGCCACTTCATATTGTGACGAAAGAAGAAGCAAGCAGACGCTAAGAAGAGTAGACACCAAGATGAAGAATCCATTATTTCAGGGTCTATTTTGGGCAAACTAGTTACTTAAGTTATTCAATAAAATATCACATTCTAGTTTTAAGGTTCGATTTGACTTATTAGATATTACTAAAGACGTATCATCAGCGTACATGGTAAAATGAGTATTAGGTGAGAGAGTATAGATATCATTTGTATATAGTAAAAGTAACACAGGGCCTAAAACAGATCCCTGTGGTACAGCCAACGTTACCAAAGAGTATTCCGAGTTATATTAACCACAAACATCCTGATTAATATAATTTATGCTTACAAATTGCTTCCTATTTTCATTATGTACCTAGTAGTATCTAGCTACAGACTTACATAGATATATATTTTTCTAACATTTTATGTAAAGTTAGCTCTTCATCTATGATATACTGAAATTTTAATAAAAAGTTGTTACCTACTGACAAACCAAACAATAAATTCGGGTCTGGAAACGTCTTATGTCGTATCATTAATGTCTTTTGTGTCATTGTGTCTTTGTGTTTTTCACTCCCTGTGACATTCCCCCAACGATTTTTTCCTCAAATCAAGGATAAGACTAAGATAGAAGAATGTCAGATTAAATAACACTGCCTGTTTTTTTGTTATTGTATGTACATATAACAAATTTATCTTCGATATCCCCAAACTTAAGTATCACTTATTTTGCTTTACTTTTATCATTTCCTTGATATACAAAACACCAACCAAATTAGTAGATGCACGTTCGATCGCCTTTACAATTATCGTTACTGGACGAATTGAGCATGGGTTTAAATGGATATTATTGCCGATCGTGGCGGTTAAGAGAAATTGGAAACGTCCGTGAACGCCCCGTATATGGGTTTGCACCTCGTCTAGGCCAAATGACTCATTTTCATCCCACCGCTCGTCGCCCACAAACTGCCCTGGTATGACCCAAATAAATATGCCCATATGGTCGTTGAGAAGTTAAAGTTGATAGCTATTCTGAAGTTCGCAAATTAAATGAGAATTGGTTTTATTATACAGAGTGTTCTGCAATTAATCTGCAAATATTGAGCAATTATCCTTTATGCAATTAATTCATACCATGTATTATTTTTAACCTGTGAAATAAAAATTGATAAATCAGTTTTCAAAGACTCTTTGTCCTATTGAGAAATTGGAGCTTATTTTTAACTCCTTTCCTTTTTTAAGTCGCGTAGGAAGACAGAAACAAGAATTGCGTGGACCACTATTTGCTAAAGTTTCTGTAATTTTTTTTTTATGTGTTATGTCTGTGGGTACAATTATAAATATGAATAATGATATCCAACGCAAAACCCACCAATATCATTTAAATATATTTCGTGTACACTAGTGCCAATTGTAACGGAACAGTGATTCTGCAATGTCTTTCACACTGGTTGTTATATATGTCAAATGAGCGCAGTACAAATTTTCGTCATAGTTCCGGTAACCCAAATATTTAAGTATAATAACTGACGTAATTGAAATTATCATTCCTATTCGTCATTAAGTTTATTGTTTACTACTACTGAACTAAATAATATAAAGAAATGTTTATTGTGTTAATAGCAGGATGAAAGAAATCAATATCATCTCATAATAAATGTATTTTCTATGATACATTTTGTTAAGTATGAATAAAAAAATTATATAAAAATTTGAAAATAAAACAGACAGTAAACAAAAAATAGAAACTGGAAAATTCAGGACTAAATCCACCTTTAAGCTTCTGGCTTTGATTATGATTGAACTTGTGAAATTATAAATAAGAAAAAAGGTAATACTGGAATCATATTGTGTCGTTCCTTCGCATTTGTCTACCACATAAGTTAATGTTGCGTAGATATCTTTTTCTACATTTTTAAGTAAAAACGTTTCTATATATTGTACAGGATGTCCTAATATTCCAATACAAGAACTGTTCTTGGGACCAAATATCGACGGGGGCTAAATCTAAACAATGATTGAAGTTATTTTTTATTTAGGTAGATGGATATCAGGGCCATCTGAAATTCGTATAAAATATTTAAAATCTAACATCTTAAAATTCCAAAAATCGAAAAATAAACATTTTAATTTTTGACAGTAGATTCAAGTTTACGTGCAAGATATTAAACAAATACCTACTAATCGCCATGTACCTACTCAGTGTTACAGTGGTCTATACTTATTCTTTCTTACTGGACCATTTATTTGGTTTATAATGTAGATTTGAATTAAATAATTTTAAAGAAATCGGCTCTTATTGTAGTGCTTCTATTTTATTCTAAAAGCTACCATTATACATACATATATGTATTTTACATTTAATCTTCATGTTTTCAGTGGCCCATTAAGTAGCACAAATCATATACACAGAGCTCGTAAAGTTTGGAATAAATTCGAAAAATCGTTATTGAAGGGTTTTGACAGGAAATCCTCGGACACGTCAACTTTAGTTTATAAAATGTCACTTTTTTCAGCCATCGACTTTTATTTTGTTTCGTTTGTTTTTGATGTATGACGTCATCGGCAATTTTTTTAAATGGCAGCCCATATTTTTTTCCACGGATTTCGATAGAGCACATTTTTCTGAGTACGAATATGTCAAAAACGNTTTATTTAGGTAGATGGATATCAGGGCCATCTGAAATGCGTATAAAATATTTAAAATCTAACATCTTAAAATTCCAAAAGTCGAAAAATAAACATTTTAATTTTTGACAGTAGATTCAAGTTTACGTGCTACTAATCGCCATGTACCTACTCAGTGTTACAGTGGTCTATACTTATTCTTTCTTACTGGACCATTTATTTGGTTTATAATGTAGATTTGAATTAAATAATTTTAAAGAAATCGGCTCTTATTGTAGTGCTTCTATTTTATTCTAAAAGCTACAATTATACATATATGTATTTTACATTTCATCTTCATGTTTTCAGTGGCCCTTTAAGTAGCATAAATCATATATGTAGGATGGTATAAATTAGTTCCCATGGTCCCATATTAGAATATATTTATCCTGTACCTATTCATTTCAAGGTCTTTTATGTGGGTACTATTTATAAATGTTGATTGGTAAATATGTTTATTAACATCCAAATGTAGGAGCTGCATCTGTTTCTAATCAAATAAGGAAAAAAATAAAATGGGAGAGTGTTTAGCATCGTTTTCAATAAACTGCCACCCGAGACAAAATGTACATATGTATGTATTTGAAAAGAATTATTTTAATAACATAATTTACATCAATTATTCTTACGTCAAAAAGTTCAAGGGTGTTTTTTTATTGAAAAATAAACAGATAAGCAACGAAAGAAAAGGCATCACTTTATTTCAAGTTATTCAAAAATAATTCTAGTGCATGCTAGAGTTGATTTGAAGTAGTAATGTTTATTTATTTATTTTTATATCTGGTAAAAAATAATTTGAGGCAAATATCCCAATCATATCCAATAGGGACTTATTGTTATATTATGATTATTATTATACTATTATGATTTATCATAATCAACTAACTTTATATTTATTAGATTATTATTACTGTTATTTTCAAATCAAATAAGTGTACCTCTATATAAATTTATTTCATGAAATTACGTTACATGTAAAAACTGATTATAATTTGTAAGATTTGTATTGCAATGTGGATAATTATTTAAACAAAAGCCATTGGTTTATATTAACAAAATAAACAATTTTCTCATCCTTTAGATTAGGAGAACAGCAAAAATGAGATGGTCATAGACGTTATCATAGTAATTATTTTTTAAAATGTTTTTTATCATCCAGCCGCAGCATGTAGACAACTAGAAACTACTCATGTCTGTGTAGAAATTGCCTAACTTGAAACAAAATGAAAGAAAAGGACATTGTCATACTCTGATATTGGCAGGAAATGCTTACCAGGAAATCGTTATCCGTAAAGGATTTTACTGAACACTAGATTTCACTAAAAAGAAATTCTTAATCGGTATTATATACAAAATATTTAATACTTGAAATATTTACTTATGACATGATAATTTACAATTTTGACTTTTTTTTTTGTGAATTGAATAGTTTAAATGTATTCAACTGTATTATAAGTTTATTTTAAAATAAAAAAGTAATTAGGAATCTAATGTCCTAAATCTTAGTGGCCTCGAAATTCTGAAGTTATGATAAGCCGCCGCCATTATTCCATGGCTAGAAATTGGCCTCAATGATTTGGGATCGAGGGGGATTATCCCTCTTTATTCTGCCTTATCTCATGTAGGCCTGGACAGCCTTCGTAGGTGGGCCCCATCCGTCGTCTACCCCGACCGCAAATGCGGCCGGTGTAGGCGCTTTGTGGGACCTCCTTTTGTCCTGTCTGGGCCCCGCCGGCTAGGGCCCTTTCTTCTGGCGCTCTTCTTGCTTCGCCGGCTCGTCTGTGTAAACCCCGGGGGTGGTGTCATGTTTATGTGTGGTATGGTTGGGTAGGGTAGTGCGGCTATGCAGCTTGGGATGCGCTTTGCTAAGGTGGCCCTTAGGCTAGCACGGGAGAATTCGTGATCGCCATGCACGTGGTTCCAGGTTGAAATATATGTACAGATTAATAAATAAACCTTATTTACTATTTTGTCTTCCAAATTCAAATAAACTCTTCCCACATTGAATCTTATTGGACTATCAGTAGTCTTGGTTTTTAGTTAATTTAGGCTGCGTTCAGTGAATGGTCGGACCCTTAGAGCATATACTACTGGAGGCAGCGTCTCAACGGTCGAGGGTATAGCGGAGGTATAGAGAAAGATAGCAAATACTTCTCTCTCTCTCTCTCTAAACCTTCGTTACACTACGAGACGCTGCCTCCACTCCTCCAGTAGTATATGCTTTAAGGTCAGACCAGCCAGTCGTTCAGCGGACAAATATTTCGTTGGTCAGCCCAATCAGCTGATTAGGAATATACGTTTTAATAGTTACTAAAAGCCATTCAGCGAATTGTTTGACTAAAGAAGTTTGACGGAACTAGTCCGACCATTCGCTGAACACAGCCTTACATTAGAAAATAAAAAAAAATAAAAATGGGTTTATAATATGTGATTTATATCCAAATAAAATGAATGAAAAATGTATTTATAAATATAAAATAAATATTACATTGTTGTTTCGTTTTCTTCTCAATATATGACAACATACATCGTAATTTTTGTAAATTTATAAGAACTTCAGTCAGTTTAATAAATATTCTTGTTGTCAATCAGATTTTCATATAATGCCCAAATCACATCCTTTCTTCCTATTACTCATATGAGCCTCTGCTATTTTAGCAAACACTTCTTTATTTAAGAGTCGATAGTTTGTAGCCAAAAATCTGAGTGCAGTCGAATTCAGACTGTCTACTCCATGACTTATAATGTTCCAGCCTAACTCAATGCCAGTTCCAAAATCACATTCGTCGGCTGCTATGCTTGCATTAGTAAATACTGGTTGCAGCTCCGCCAAATATTTCGGCCTCTGCTCTGGAAGCGCATTTTGGAGCTTAGTAAACAAAGTGTTCAAATCCTTGTTGTTCAGTGCCAGTTCTCGATAACCTAATTGAGATCTGCAAAACATAACAACTAAGAAAAATATATATTCCAAAAGATTTTATCTATACTTTCGGTTATAAGGAACAACAAGCCCTATTTTGTTGAAAGTCCGTGTAACAACCTTTTTTTCTCTGGAGATTATAGCGTCTGTTCTTTGCGTTAAGTCTACTTTTAAATTTTCTGCTTCTTTTTTAATGGATGACTGCATTCTGTCAACATGCATTTTTTTAAAGGGATCTCCTGTTTTTTTCAGGTCATCAAGGTACATACTGAAAAATAAGTAAATACTGAAATTTGTGAAACTGTTCACTCTTTTTCCTTACAGAGTGTATAGGTATATAAAAAGTTTAATCAAACTTTGACAGTAGATACTGAGCCTCAAATTAACACAAAAAATATATTTTGAGGTACAAGTTATAATTATTATTTTTTTTAATTACAGCACCACTAAGCTGATCATATTATTTTAAAATTGAAAATTATGTCTAAATCAATATATTCCATGCTAGAAATTGTTGCATTCAAACATTTATGAACATATTCTAACAAATCAATTTGAAATAACTTACTTGATTGCAGCGAAAATATTTGGGCCCATCTGATGAAGCACACCATCCTTTTTTGCACAATTGCTTGCTAGAAATATAGGACTTTCATCAGGAGAGTCCCTAAAATAACCTATATGAAACCCTGTTTTATCATCACCTTTTAGTACTGTCTGCATTTCAGGTGGATCATAGTAGTACCGCCAGTGAAGTAAATATTCCTCGTCTGATTTATTAACATTAACAAACTTTCCTGCAAGAACATCAAACGGGCCTACTAATTTCAATCCGATATCTTTAAGAGCATTTAACGGATCATTTGGTTTTATCTGCTTACAATAATTCCAAAACTGATAAAAATCTGTTGGCATGTCAACTAAAAACTTTGCTCTTATAAATTGTTTGTTATCAAATTTATCAGAGTTTCTTTTTTCTATCTTTTTTTCTACTGGAGTATTATCTTCAATAGCATTGGTTTTTTCGTCTTTGTCCACATTTGCATTTCTTGAATCATCTGATGCTGATGAAACACCATTACTGATTTGAACTGTGAAAGGTTTTGTAGCAGTCGTTAGAGTTTCATTTTTACTATTTGCTACATCCTCATCTTTTTTATTTGTTGTTCCATTTTCCCTTGTTTCTGAGACAGATAACTCATCACTATTTTTACTCGACAATGTGTCACTGCTTTCTTCAGTGTCATTTTCGTCAGAGTCTGACACGTCATTACTTGTTATAATTTCCTTGGTTTCTTTATTTCCCTTATCAATTTTAATTTTCTTATTTATATGGCCTAAATGTTGTTTATTCTACAAGGCTTCAAATTAGATACGAGACATAAAACAAATTAACTAACTAACCTTTTTTGAAGGGTGTTTGTATTTCTGGTGATGCATAGGATTTTTTTGGTAACATTTTGCCCCATATTTACAAACTATTCTATAATCTTTAACATAGTTAGCATATTCAGAGTCGTCGGACATTTTTTTCCCTTTTTGTTGCACCACATGAAAGCGCCAAAATTAGAAACGTTATAAAATAAAATATATTGGTTATGGTCACAAAAATCAAAAACAGGTTCAGAGATATAATAAAAGAGAAATGAAAATAAATGTCAAAACACAAAACATTGTCAAATATGTATAAACTGGAATGACAGAGGCCGCCATTTTGAAGGTTCTAATACGAGGGGCATCGGTAATGTTACTTCAATACTACCTGGTTAATTCTAAAATTTTTATAAAACTAGTGGCATAAAGAAATTCGAAGGTAATATTTTGATTATTTTATAGTTATTACCTTGTTCGATACGAGGGAGCACATCTAATCCCACAACATGTCACATAGTTTCAAATGAGAACTAAAAAGATCTATTACTGATTATGGGAATAAATGAGACGACGTCTTTTAAGCATTCACCATTATTAAATTATTCAGTATTTTTTTAAGTTCTATTGTCTATATCTTTACAGGAATTTCAGAAATCTGTCATTTGCATTCGTATAACTATAGATTTATACAATGATGGTATATCGCAGTTAGCCCAAACATGTCGTAAACGTAAAGATATCATTAAGATGTATGACAGGATATTTTAATATGTCTTAGAAATATACGGTTCCCGCTATATCTAGCCTTAGGATATTTTATGTTACAAATCTGGATATCCAAACTATTAATGGGATATCCTTCATATGCTGCATAATAAAATCTATGAAATACCTATGTCCTGAAAACACGGTCAATGTCCCAGGATACACGCTATGAAGAGGGGGTTAACGGGATATCCTGGGAATAAACTGTGCTATTTGGGGCTTAAATCCCACTAGAATTAATAAAATAAGTTTACTTCAAGACTAACAAAAAGGAAATTTAATTAATTAAAGTAAGTTTTAAATTGCAGTTCTTCCAGTTTTCTTACCTTTTAACGTTGCACCTAAATTTTAGTATCACTGATCAAAGATAAAATAATTAATGAAATATGACCTTTGTTTGTTCAGAATATTGTAATGCAATGTACGAAATTATTTTAATATATTTTAGAAATTCATCTTTTTACAGAAAAACAGAATTCAGGATTAGACTAGTGCAGATTATGATAGAAGCATTATTTGTCTTACAGTTGTAAGGCTGGCTGCATATACTATGAAAAATGCATATAAATACATGATTTTTTGAAGTAGATATCTGTCAGTAATAAAGAGGAAATTTGTGTTTTGCTATTGTATACAAAGAGGGAGTCGTAGAATTTGTTAGTGCTTTAGGCCTGAGAATGACTTGCCCGCTACTGCTCAAATGTGTATGTATAAGCGCCTAAGCCGTTTCAGTTTACCGCTAATCAATTTTTTGAAAATCTGTTATGTAGTTATGATTTATTTGTTTAGAATTTGCCTACCTAAGTTAGTGACTCAACCCTTCCATAAATTGTTTATAATTTATAGCCTGTGACTAAAACAATGTTTAAAGAAACTAGATTTTCCTCATAATCTTAAAATAATCCAATGACTCACAGCATACAGAAATTTTATGGCTTGTTATTAAATGTTCCTGCCCACTGCTTATTTACATACCTACCACAATAATTAATAGGTTATTGTAATCTACCTATCAATCAATACAAATTTAAATTTAGTTAATATATAGTAAATTATATAATACATACCTGCACAAGATGAAAAATTAAAAGTTAGAAAGGAAAAACGTGAATTTAGAAAAAAATATATACTTATGAAAAAAAAAACGGAATTATTTTAGAAGCTTTTATTTAACTTGCTTTGTTAGTATGGGACAAATCTTACAACTGGATTTTAAAATAGTTATCCCCAACCGATTGAGTTGAAATTTCGCATGTACGTTTAGTTTGGAATGCAATGCATGGTTAGCTAAGTGACGTCATTCAATATGGCGGACTCCCAAATATGACGGACCAGTTATTTTTTATGCACCCCACAATATGGGTATCAAATGAAAGGGTTTACTGAGAATACGAAAATAAAATGACGTCACTAAGAGCTTGTTTAAAAAAAATTATGCATGAACTTATTTCAGTATACATGAAAAGTATCTCGCAAGATAGAGCCACATTCGATTTGATATTAATACTCACAATAAGAGGATTCGATTAAATTGATTGTCATATCTAAATCTGCTGGATAGTAATAAATGCTAAATCACCTCATTTGGAATGAAAAAATACGGATTAACACAGAAATTTTCCTTTTAAAGTAGATGTAAATGCAAAATTATAACTAAGTCCTACCCTGTTGCTGTTCTTTCGTCGGATTTCTAAGAAGGACAGAGGTAGGTAATGACTGAGACGATAAATCTTCAAACATAAAAATACATTTACATTACTACACCTATTCAGGTTTAAAATGCTTTTTCTTTTGATATTTATCTATTTAGGCACCACGGTATGCTGTCCATACTGAGTCACTACTGTTAGTCTCAGATATGATATCCACTGGTTCGTTTACAAAAGAATTTACTGTCCAAACACTAAAACACTATGGCTTTGTTGACTTTAGTGTACAAATAAGTTGAACTCCATTTCCCTTTGTCACCTATTCAGACGACTCCGTAAACACTTGTCAAATATATGTATGTACAGGGTTAGTCACTATAATCTGGCGGCAACTTATTGTGAGTTCATTTGAAATTACAAACAAATTTTTAATACAAAAGTTTTAGCTTTTTTTTATGAATTTCTATAATACAGTATTAGAAAAAACAATTGAATATGGAAATCACTAATTTAAAGAAAACAATTTTTTTAAGTGAAACACCCTATATTAGTGCATACTTAGCTTCGTTAAATTTTTCTCTTTTCAAAAATATATATGTTACTGTTTGATTCAGGAATTTTCGACATATTTCAGTTTAAAACTATTTTTGAAAAATCAGGAGGGAAAATGTCTGACGGATCGCAGTGGCTATGGACGAGGCACGTGGAACAAACAAATGACTTTCCTATAACAAACTATTTTAACAAAGAAATAACGTTTAGAGAGAACAAAAAATTTAAAGTTATTCGTTTATTTTACAAGAATAATAATAATCTAAATTAGTGTTTCTGGTGGAGACTTCTCGAAGCGAGAATTCCCGAGAAATCTGGCCTTACTCGAGACGAGAAAAAAGTGTCGAGAAATCGAAATTTAAAAATCAAGCGCGTCTTGAGTTCTTGACTGGAGTTCGTTTCGTTCATGCGTTCAATTCGTTTCTCGACAAATAACTGCGAGCGGTTAAAGTGGTTTCTCTAACAGCTCATGATTTATTTATTTTAAGTTTTTATGGCTTTAGTTTACTTTGATGATTCTTTTTTTTAATGTACATACGTAGTTATAAGTCTGTGTAGAAATTTTATTATAAGCAGATACCTAATGTTGAAGTGATAAATTAATAGGAAGAACGCTTCTGTATCTTTAAATTAAAGCTTGTTTTTTTTTTAAGATTTCTTCGGTTAAATTCCTTATTTACTATTTATTTAATTAAAAAACTGCATGATTAATGATTATTAATAATTATTATTGGAAGAAAACTACGATTCACAAACATTGAAATAAACATAAGTTTATTTCAAGAAAAAAGTAAAGAGGAGACTAAGTAAATATTTTAAAAAATGATAATGTCAAATAAAGATCTAAAAATCAACAACATAATATGTTTCATACATATATTTTCATTATCTTCAATGTTTCCTCATTTATTTGTAAAATTGTTTATCATTTTATTATAATATAGGTATTGATGTAATAATGATTGCCTTTCTACATTGCATCCAAAACATTATTGGTGTATAATTCCAATTTTTATTAAAGATTTTTAAGCAAATAGGCCATGGGTTTTTTTACCAAGTTGCTTCGTTTAGCCGCCGCTAGATGGTATCAAATGTAGCAAAAAATGTTAGTTGTTTCTGGGTAATTTTATACTTAATTTTTAAGTAATTTTCGTTTATCTTACCCTGAGATTGAGTCTAAATCTGTTGGGTAATATATGATAAAATAAATAAATAAATGCATAAACAAATAAGAAAAAAACGGCAGAAGTGGTTAATTTATATTGCGAATAGGGTGCCATCAGATGTGATGTTGCCACGTCTTAAATTTGTACTACTTCTACCTTAAGATTTCGTACACAGATTAGGAGTAGAGTTACCTATATTTTGGAGCTCAGTGTATTGATCAGACCTAATTAATCAGACAACTTGATTTTTCCGGCGTGTTTATTTTTTTACCTGTAGACAAAGAGGAAGCTGTCGCATCCACAGGTAGGCAAGGTAACACAGTTAAGGGAACCCGACTACGGGCGAGGTCCCCCGAACGATGAATTTGAGTGGGACGTTCAAAACATGGAGCGCCATTCAAAAGTTTACGTTTACAGTGTGAAACTGACCTTCTTGCGATAGGTTTTAATGACGGCGTTGCTATTTTGAATGTTTGTCAGCGCGAAATGTTTATTTATAAATTATTAATGAGTTGAGAGGATACAGTTTGTTTTGGCGAGCAGTTTCGATTGAAAAATTGCACTTGTTGTGAACATGTGGTGAGAGGTCTTGACCGTATCTCGTTCAGAGGTAAAAATTAGGTAAATATTCTTATCGATATTTTCATGTTTACCTCCATTTACTGTAGCAATAGTAATTAAATATTGATTTTATTTTTCCGATCAGCTTCTATAGTAGACTCAGATTTGTATTTTTTTTAGGTGTTCAGTCGCGTCGATTTTAAGTAGGTCTCCTTATATAAATATTTGATTATTTCTATTTAAGATAAATAATACTTGTGCTTATGATTCTCTATTTGCTGTAATCTCTATTTATTTAAATTTTGCAGTTTCAAAGAATTTTATTGAAAAGAAACATTTTTCTTGAATAGTGACTATAGGTATATTTTTTTAGATAAATATTTTTAATTAAAAAATTGTAAACATATTTGTTTTGGATTAAATTCAAAGTTTACTAAACTAAATTTTTAAGCTAAATAAGTAACATCGACGAGTAAATTTAAATATTTAAAAAAATTGGATCCAATTCAATGAACTAAATATTACATAAAAAAATATATATTTGTGAAACTTCAACAACCAAGCTTATTTCTACATTTTTGAATATTTCATGAGCTGGTTGTTAAGACGTATGTATATTACTTATCCTTATGTAGAGAGGCTAAACTAATTTGTATAAATTAAGACTATAATATTACACAAAAGAGTCCACTTATCTATCATTTCGATGTTTCGCGCGTATATTACAACGCAATAATGAAATATGAAATTATGCTAAGGAGGTAGGAAATATTTAATTCACAAAAATGTGATTAATGCTTAAAGTATAGGAGGATATCAACCACTAAAAAAGTTGACATTTTGCTTTACGGAAGTTGTTCCCAGACGCCTGCTCTTTTAAAATTTTGCTGGATTCATAGTATACCTGTGGCATTTACCTTTACTGAAAGTCAGTAGGTATGGATCGAAAAACATGAAATAAAGAATTTAAATTACCTGTTTTATTAATTGAACTTTTCCATAAAAACTGTAATAAAGCGTGAAATTACAAGCACAATTAACTATGCAAATTATAAACAATCCACAGTATACAGTATGATTAAATTACTGAAATTGGCTTTATAATTTGTTATAAATTTTATGAGCTGAATATTTCCATAATTTTTCTACATACAGCTGTAAACAAATATCAATCAAATCTTGTTCATTAAACTCTACAGATTTTTGAAATACTACACATACAGGGTGCGGCATAAGTGCGTTGAAGTACGATATCTCCGATGTTATAGAAGATACCTATTAAAAAAAGTTTTTTACAAACATTGTAGCCAACTTAAAACTACACATTTTAAAATTATTTTCGTATATGGATGTTACGTATTACCAAGGTGAACCAAACATACTATTTTTTAAATAGGACACCCTATATATTACTACAAATTTAAATTAATCTCCTCTCTCCCATGCTTCCAATATAGGATTTAATTATATTATACAGGGTATTTCAAAAGTTATGGTCAATTGTATACGAGAATCATTCCCATTTCAGCATCCTGTATACCCTACCCTAGACAAAACAACTTAACAGCAATTTTTTTGCAGGCATAACTTTTTGATATTGCTACAATTTTACGAGAAAGTGCTATTTCTTTATTAGTGCAACAGTTGAATATAGGGCGAGCCAAAACTCGAGCACATAATTTTCACCATTTTTTTAAAATGAATCACCCTGTATTTTATTTTAAAAACTGAAATGTTTTTTCATTTTTATAAATCATTTCCTATAGCTAAAATCATTAATTTCTGAGATATTTACCATTTAATAACAAAAAAAGAGTTTTTAAAGAATTCCTATTATACCTAACAAAAACAATACAATATTTTACAGTTTGTTAAACGACAAGCTAGTAATTATTACTGAATAATATTTATCTGTCATTTGCCCACGACCAACTTGTTATAATAGGAATTTTTTTAAAACTCTCCTCAATCTGATGAGTGGTTCAAAAGTTTTAAGGAAAAGCGGGAAAAAAATTCTATTTCAACGCCCCCTATCTCCGAAACGATGCGATTTAGGAAATAAGTTTATATCATGAATAAATATTATTTTAACCTATCGATTCCTGAAGTTATCCAGATTAAATCTGAATGACCCTGTATAATATATTTAATATTAGCAAACATAGTGTATGGAACTCTTTGTATCCTAGATTCTAACAAAAGTACAATTTTTCTGAATGTTTCTTTTTTCAAACTTTTTTGAGAAAATATTTTTTTTGCTTCTATACTCAGTTTTCCGAAAATTTTACACCTACACATGACCTACTACTCATTGCTGTTACTATTATTTTTATATTTCGGAAATTTGAAAATCATTAGCGATTCTTATATCGAAAATTTAAAACAAATATAATCAAACTACTCAAAATTCTATATGCCAAACGGCACCTCAATAAGTTATATATGGAACTGTCAAAGAAAAAAAAAATGTAAAATTGTTGCTCTTAAATATAAGAATATTTTACAGTGTACTATAAGGCAATTATATAAATTCTGTAAAAAATACTATAGAAAATTAAAACAAATTTTTAGAGTATGTTCAATATGTTTAATACTTTTATAAACCTTTCCCTGAAAATTTGTCATGATTCGATGGGAAAATTCTTCCTATTTCGAAATAAAATAAAATTGCTTCTAATTAAATACGACGTATGCGTTTATATTTTTCTACAGTTTGTTTGAATATTTATATAGTTAGTATGCTTTTTCTAAAGATGATAAGCTAAATCAATACATTTGACATTTTTTAAATGTATTTTTGTACAATTTTTTTCTTATTAGGTATAATCGATAGCAATAATTTTGTATACAGAAATATGTAAATTTGTTTAAATTTTACAAGTTATTATGATTAAAGCAAATATATAATCAAATGGAAACTACATTTCTATTAAAAGTTGTTATTGTAAGTGATCTTTACATTTTTTGTCGGATGACTTTTTGACTTTCTCAAAATAGCTCAGAAAATGGAAGAACTTCTATAAAAACAAATAAACATGTGTTCAATGCGAATCTAATCAAAATATAATAATTACCGAACTAATTTATATGTACTAATTTGACTTCCTACCAATAGCAGAATGAAAGTGGAAGACCACTATAGTCAGCATGGCGTGTCAAAAATAAAACTAGGAAGATTTGGATTTAGATTTACCGATTGAAAGCACTAGAGCAGAACGGTGATGTCTCTTGTTTAACTATTGTATACCGATCCTACTTTCTTTATTTCGACAGAAGCTAATTAAATGTGTCTTACATTAGGATCATTATCTAATTAAAACAAATAACAGTACATTAGGGTTATCGTCTATTAATTGTCATTCTAAAGCTTTCACAATTTATGATGATAAATCAAAGTTTGGGGAACTGTCGATGTTGTTGTAGTACGTGTATTTCAAGTGTGATTCTTTCAGGTCATTTTAAGAAACAAATTTTATATCATGTAAGTGTATGTTCCAAATTTGTAATAATTCTAAATTTATTGTCCAATAGAAAATATCCGATAATAATACAATAAGACGATTATTACTCTATAACACTACACTGCCGTTTTTAGTCCTATATTACAAAACAAAAGATTAGCTTAAATGGCATTTGCTTTTTATGAGAAATTAAAGCACCTAGTGAAATTTCTTATTCAAAAGAATATCGTTAAATCTTAAATGTTCGCAGGAAAAAGTTGGGGATCAATGGTAAATTATAGAAAAGATGTGTTGGTATAATGACGAAATATGTGCAAAATTTCAACCAAACATCTTATAAATAAGCAGAATTGTTAATGCGAAAGAAGCGTCTAAATTTAAAAAGAAATACGTAAAATTCCATTATTTTCATGGAATTAATGTGACTGAATTTACTTTGTTGTAACACCCTGTAACATGATATTAATAAAAAGGCTTCCGTATAGACTGTTTCCTTTTATTCTTATGTTAGTTGCAAAGTTAGCAAATATTGATGTGTAAATGTTAATTTAGCTGCATGTACATCTGGGTTAAATTAACGTTTAGTTAGGATTAATAATACAACCATGATAATAGATGTAGGTAGTTCGGAAGTGAACATTCGAGCGTACGTTGTGTTACGTAATGATCAAACAATTATTAGGTACACAAAAGATTACTATGCTTTTGTTTAGGTATATTGTAAATAAGCAATATTAATTTATATTGCGAATTAAACAAAGATAAACGATCATTATAGTGAAAAATATGCTACATTTATAATATTCAATTTTTGCTAAAGCCCAGAATTTGTTGGGCGTTAGACATATACAGGGTGGTCTTAAAATTGTCTCCCGATATTTTTAGGACTGATTTCAGACCATTTTTTTTTGGAAATTTAAAACTCGCAACCCCAAAAAAAAAAAGCAACGAACCAAGAACTTTTTTGGTAAGTTAAGAAGGAAAAAACAAAGTTGAACAAAAAATTTTGGTAAAACCTGGGCACCAATAAAAATTGACAAGGAAAAGTGTAGCAAAAATGAAATTAGTACTTGTCAAAAATAGAATTATGGAAAAATGAAAAAATAGGACTGATCAATAAGAATTATCTATAATTGTAGATATAGTGAAAACATACATTAATACAACAACAAGAAACCCTTCTAATTGTAAGTCGTAACTGACAAACTGCTAGATAATATTTCGAAAACAAAAATTAATCAGAGGGTATAATTGTATATATTCATATCTACCTATACATTATTTGATATTTAGTTAGTATTTATCTGTAAGTTGATGTAAATTAATAATATTGAACAACAAATGAATTTACTATACAATTTTTTAATATTAATTCAGTGATTTTGTCGATAACATGTTAATGAGGATGGTTTGAATGACACCTTTTCGAAAAATTGGAAAACGTTACAATAATTTTAATTTACTACATATATATTTATGGTTCATTCTATTATACCTTTCTATTTTAACTTTTACTTTATTGGGTTACAATTTATTTTTGTGTATGTCTTGTTACCAACTTGTTTTTATGGTGCCTATCGAAAACACTTGATTAAACATGTTTTTTTAGAAATATTTATTCACTTAAACTATTCTGATTAAAATCGTTTTTTTTTTAGATCCGTGATATATTTCACTGATACTAAGTCTTTTATTATAATATAAATCTGATTATTATGGTCCAAATTAGATACTAATTAAATAGAAATACTTACATATTTTCTAATATTCGATGTAAATAACATATGGTACAACTTGTAATTAATTTATAGAAAGTAAAGCTAAAAGAATAAATGAACTCGAGAGGATATGATATGAATTTTAATATTATCACCACACAAAAGCATAATATAGGTTTATTGATTTTAAGTATACCTACTTTAAGCAATACGTACACAGAGAAAGTGTAGGACGTTTTAAAAAAACTTTTTATTTGTTATTTATCATATCTATGTTTTTTCGATATGTTAAAACGTATAGTCTTTCCGATCTCAATTGAACAACCAAGAGGTTGGCAGTATGTACCAGGTTCGGTCGCTGACGCAGCAACTCGGCATTGAAATATTTGAAAAACTTATATTTATTTAGCCATACCCATATACCTACAGGTCTGGTCGCCCAGTTGAAAAATAAGCACACGGGTAAACGCGGCACAAACACAGCCGCACTGGGCGACCTGGTTGTCAACGAATAGCCTAGCAGTGCAGTGCAGCAATGCGGAATTTGGTGTGATCCAGGTAATTGTAATTTATTATAGGCACCTTCTATTAATCATTCATATTACAATTGCGAAAGGGAGAAATGAAAGGGATATTTTGTTTACTAATATTATTACAACATTGCATTTTACACCTTTTGAAAGGGAACAAAACGAAATTTACCATCAATATAATAAAATTGTTTGAGGACATACGTAATTAAAATATGTTGTGCAGAAAAATTTTTAGGAGCGCCTATGAAACTCATTAAATTTTATTGCTAGGCGTTTTTATACATGTTCAACTGACTTCGGAATGACTATACAAGGTATTCTATTTTAAAAAAGGATTTATGCAGATTTTATCTTGCAAAATTGAATGTATTTAACTCTTTAGAACCTAATAATTATAACCTGAAAATGTCTTTTTTGAGAGAGTTCAGAGAATAATGGAGATTTTTAATATTCTGGAGAATTAATTAATTCATCAACGTACAATATGTGACAGTGTCATAGAAGAATGCAAATATATTTTTATATGTACATATATTTTTTTGGGTTCATAAAAATATATGTATTTTTTTAGAATAATGGATGTGTGTAGACATAGCAACCTCTTTTTTTTTCAGAAATAATTATTTAATTTATTTTAATTGAAAAAACATTATTTGTTGAAAATAAATTGCCACAATATAAATAACATTCGTCCAAACATTTCAAAATAAACACTAACAGTTCCCTATTAATGTACTAATATAATTTAAGTATTCACACAAAGTGAATTAAATGCCTTAGAATGCGTGCCATTGCGTAAAACGCGATTCTGCGTGCTTTGAATGTGAAATGCATACAATTGTTTGCGATTAAGATACCAAACCGATCGTATTTATACATCCATTTGTACTTGCCAAGCGAAGAGAACTGTTTTATGTCGGTGTTTTGACCTTTTTATGACTCTTCGAATGTAAAAATATGACTGCTGAATCAGTAGAGTTCACTGCAGACCATATGTATAGGATTTAAATGCATTTGATGCAGTCAGTAGTAGAGATCATTTTCAGTTAAGGAATAGAATTATATAATTAAGGAATAATTATATAATAAATTAAAAATGTTAATCAATTTCAGCTTTTTCAAATAGGTCTAAAATTGATATCAAATTGGTTTAGTTAAGGGTTGAAGGAACATAATTTTTCTATAACAATCGTAACAAGTAGCGTAGAAAATGTGTTTCAAAGGCTCATAAGCAATTATATTTACATTCAGTTGGTTATTATCATAAATTACGACTATGCTGACCTTAATCAGTAGTTATTAAAAAAAATCTAAAGATCTTCGTCCTATCATATTATGCCGATTGTCGGCTGGGACAACTTTTTGAAAATCCATGTGTAAAATAGATGTTATTGTTACCTTTTATACATGGGTCATTACAAAGCAGTTTATCTCGACAACAGCCGAGTCATTCGCCAGAAATTAAGAGGGTATATGAAACAAATATAAAAGTTACTGTTACACTCCCCCTAACTTTAGGATTCAAGGTATATCCTTCCATACGTTTCCATTATATTAATTAGCATACATGTAACATTCTTCAACAACTAGCCTAGTGTCACCTGAAATAAGTCGAGGCTCCCCCGGACGCCAACTAGTTAGCATCCCAACTACCGGGGTGTGAGTCATACTATTATCGAAGTGCATGTAACACCCCGTAGAACTTACAAGGCACACTTCGAAGGAACCACAGCCATTACGACAGGGAACACGTGGCGCGCCCTGGGATTTGCAAAAACATAAACGAGTATGGCACATTACTCACAAATTCACAATTCATTGAACAAATGTATTCGAGCTAGCACACAGATTTAAAAATCAACCTTATTCGGGCGCTGGCCAGGCACCACTGTCACAAAAAACAACCCCTCTTAATTTCGGTATCCCGGGCTACTCATAAATTACATTATCTCAAGAGCAAATAAACACTTGGCTGGCGTATTCCGTGTGAACAGCTGATTGATTCAAAGCAACCACGATGTCTAGTGTGGTCTAGTCTGAACAGAACAATGGCAGCTTGATTTATAGGCGAAATATTTAGGATTCACATGTTTAGAATCACTTGAGAATAAAATCTAACAAACGGAAATTCCACGAACATCTAAACATCTATAAGTTCTTGTATAAACAACTGTTATATTATTATTAACATAATTTAGCTGCTCACTTTTTGTTATTTGATTACAAATGTAAATATTAAGTACTTCTACCAAAATTTATGTATACAAAAATAAATACCCTGAGATATTGGTGGACTTATTTTTAATTAAAACAATTTAAAAAGTATGAACAATACATATAAAATAGATATTTTGCATGGTAACACTACAAGTATACATGTAATGTATACCTATATCGTGAACATGTGGTAAAGCTCAACCTTGTTGTTTTATTGATACATACAATTTGTGCGTTATTTTTAACATTAAATTGTAAATTGTTCAATAGTTAGTATTTTATTGTCAAGTGATGATACAGCACTTCACTGCGTTATAGATTATTTGTAAATACACTTTTTTAATTGTATAATATTCGCATACTTACTTTTTTAAACATTGAAACATGTGATTTTCTTATTTTTGCAGGAGTGAAGTACATTCGATAGTACAGTAAATAAAATTGTCTTATTTTAAACAAAATTTAGTTTTCTTATTGATTCTACGAATATTTGAGGAAGCATAACAACTGTTTGGCATTACTTATAGCATTATTTATAACACTAAAAAAGTGCTTTCTTTTAGGTACTATTGGCATGAGCGTAGCTACAACTTTTGCTTGGGGTGGGTCGAGGCCTGCAAGCAGTATGGCTTCTAAAAAAATAAAAACAAAAAGGTCTCAGGCAATTAGCGACTTACAGTATCAAATTTGAACGTTCTAATTTGATTCTAAAAAAAAGCCGACTTCCCGATGTGACAAAGATTAGATATTTTTCTGGGGTGGGTACCGGCCTCCCCCCCAGCTACGCCCATGACTATTGGAGTTGACAGTACAGGAGGAAGATATCCTCAGTAGGCACTGAGTGCAAAAATTAAATTTAATAGATTTAAAGAAGATTGTCCATACTGGCCCAGGATATGCCGGACTGTCTATAAGCTTTAGCTTGTGTAGAATTTGGACTAATGGATATAGTAAATATAAATACATAGCCTTCATAAATGTTTGCAAGTCACGTGACCAATTTTCTTTAGAACAGTAATTTTATTTTCTTCATTTTGGCCATTAAGTTTCGGTAAAATTAAAAATCATTAAAATAGTAAGATTAAGTTTACATTAAAATACAACGTTCTATTTCATCGGCTATTATTGGCGTCATTTTTCAACCAATCAGCTATTGCATTATCTCGAGTGTAACGGTTTGCCATTGGTTATTGTAAGATTAATACAAAAGTGACTATAATAAATTAAAATTATCTGAATTACATCAAATTCCGCATTGCTGCACTGCACTGCTAGGCAATTTGTCAACCACTTGTCAACAACTGAGATTTATTGACTCTATAACTTGAACGCTATTCAAGTAATATTTCGTTTGATTTTGTTCTAATTCTTTTATATTACCGTCGTCCAGTCTAGTTACAGTACGTTGCACATTAAAAACTCAACGATTTATAAAAATCAGCGTATTGTAATTTTGTAATTTAAAGTTTTTTCCTGTAACATATGTAAAAGAAGATTGAAAGTAAAAATAAAATTGTCATTTTTCTAACAATGTACCAAATGCAAATCGGTATTGATATTTGAGTTGTTAAAGAAACCTGTACAAATAACAATGACCTTTACTGTAATACCAGCAACAGTTGACTCGTTTGACCGACAAAGAATACCAAGAATTATGCGGAAACAGACACTGAAATGACCAACGATGAATAAATTGAACTCCAAAGTAGGTTTCTGTGAGGCTAATAGATTTGTTCTTATTTCGGTTTAACTGCTTTGGTCGGCGAGTTCCAGTGAAACGTGACTATTCTGTTGGCTTATAGAAATACATAGAAGTTTTTCTTAAAAACGCGTTGGCAGTGTGGTATTGTATATACTGTCAGTTTTTGTAACGATCTTTATTAAAAGCAATAACTAGAGAAAGTAGCATATCAAAAATCGTTCATAAATTTACAACACAAAACTTTCAATGCCTTCAGATGTGTTTTTATAGAATCAAACTAATTTCTACTACAACCAATAAAAGTATAATTGATTTAGAATAGGTAGACATTTGCATTACAGTTTTATAGATAGCGATTAAAATGTAGGTATTCACAGAAGATTTTTTGAACTTCAAGAGGAGATTTTTTTTCACATTTAAATATATCTGTGTCAAGCAGGTATTTATTTATAATTTTTATATTTAAACAGGTTTATAGATTACAATTATTGGTAATTTATTCAAAATGTTATAGGGAATCCAGATTTTAGAAAATAAAAGCAGTTAAAAGGTATGTAGTTCCGAAAACCTGTTACCCAGAATGTCGGTAACAAAGTTAATGTAGGTATTTATTTGTTTTAATGAATTCCTCATAGACTTATAAGGTCGTAAGGCTGGCCAGATTTTTCGTTTATATGATGTAAAAATTTGTTACAAGTTTTGGGTTTAATCGCATATAAACATTTATTTAAATGAAACACAAACATAAGTGGATTTTAAGTAGAATTTATTTTTTTTACAATAACAAGTATGTAGTTCTCTAGCTCTATTCACTTATGAATGAATGGGACTAACCACGATGATGTTTGTGAATGGTTGTAATGGTTCGTTGCCTCTCACGATTTAAACTCACTATTTTTTTTTGTAGATTTAATAGTATGAAGAGTAAAACAAACCCTTCTCCAATTTATATAAAATACAAACTATTAGAAAGGATGACAGGTAGTTTTAAATAAATAGGTCATAAGTTAAGAACATCATGTTGAATATTTTAGTATATACACATACCTATGTGGTTTTTCGAGCCTTTGGGATCTGGATTATGTTAAGAGATACAAGGTCGGTCAAATTAAGGTAAATTTAATGACGAATAACTTGCTGAAAAGAAATTTGATGTCGTTTTGAAGTTATCGACAGTTTTATTCTTTTAATCGAAAACGGAAAGTATAATAATAATTATTTTGTACCGTTTAATATTATTAATTATTTTTTTACCCAACTTTTCATCCAAATTGTTGGAAGTGCTCTTATATAGGTAAAAGTAAGCTTGAATTGATATTCGACTGTTCCAAAACACTTTCTTTTAGTGACCCAAAGCAATCTACATCGGTCTATTTTTATGTAAGTAATCTGTACATAAACTGAATACACTTTATGGTATATAATACAGAAATAATAAAAGAAAGATGGATTTCACAGTGTCTAACGACACTTACAGTGTCTAACGACACTTACAGTGTACGATAATAATTCAATAAACAAAAAAATCTGAACAAAAAATTTAGATAAATTTGGAACGAATACACTGAAGATGAATTTTTCGAGACAAAATGTCTGAATTTGGTTCGAGCTGAGGCAGCACAGTATTGGGGGGTCATGAGGGCTTACAAAAAATGTAATAAAATTTCAAGGGTCGTATTTAAAAAAAATTAAGTTGATGATGGTCCTGGAGAGACGAAACGTTACATATAAAAATTGATTATGCCATTCGATAGAGGGCAAAAAGTGGCCATAAGAAAGTGTTCTTCTTTTTTCAATATCACGTCAAACAAAGCTGAAATGAAACAAAAACGGATTTCCAAAATTTCGGTTTTTTTCAAATATTTCGAAAACTAATCATGTTAGCCTTGATTTTTTAGAGGCATAATGTTGGTCTCCTGATTACGCAACTTTGCTCCCATTTAAGCTTCTTCGTACCTCTTACCGTTTCCGAGATCACTGTAGTGAGAAGCGAATTTGTAACAGCCTGTTATTATAATTTTTTACCTTTAGCAGAAAACTTTTTTAGGGACGCCTATGGAACTCATTAAATTTTATTGTTAGGCGTTTGTATACTTGTTCAACAGACTTAGGAAAAGACTATATTGAGAAATTATTATAATTATTAGAAAAGCATTAAATAATTGATAAAAGATAGAGGAAATTATGAAACGATCAGCGGAATTACATTATGTTCGAGTGAAGTGCAATATACAAATCAGGTTTTATATTATTAATGCACAAACTTATTTCCATAGCTTACATAGTGTAATTCAAACCAGGATGTATTACTATAATGAACCTTTATAAAACATACCTAATTATCTTATATAAAATGACAACCTATTAATTTATTGTAGTTGGAGAAGTAGGGACCTCCGGCATCATTTATTATGATTATGATTAATAGGTATACAAATTTTGCTTGTTTAATGGTTTAAGTTAGATAAAAAATACCATTGCTTCAGTAGCTGATTAGATATATGCCATTAAATAAATAATTATTTTCATTTTATTATTGAAGAAAGAAATATAATCAATCAAAAGCCAGTCGATATTTTGAACAATTATGTTTGCTTCTATTCATTTGGCACTCAACAATTTAGTGAATGACTATGACTAGAAAATGTGCTATTAAACAATTCAAATAAATATTTATCATCATCATTAATAATAAACACATTACCGCATAGCTTTTTACAAATAAGCATGGCAGTTACTAAAAATTGCTTTCAGAAATATGAATCTGTAAAATGTTTAAAAAATAGTGCAACAAACCTCTGTATTACCTTAAAGAATCCTTAACCACTGTTTAAAATTAAAACGTCGCGAATACATGTTCATATGAACTTTTTAATATTTTTTAAATCTTTAGTTGTAATATTTTATCGTTGGAACATTGCAACGTCCTGTGTACCAGGTGTCTAATAAAAAACATCACGAAGGGATAAAACATTTTTTACCTGTTTAACAAAGGTTTATTTTTTAAATCCGGCTATGTATGATTTCAATAACCAAAATATTACCGAATACTTATTTATAATTTGATTATTCCAACCTTGTCGTATGCACTATGAAAGGAAAGACAGTAAAAAAAAACACAAACTTTATAAATGTTAAGCTAATTATTACTCTGTTCTTTATTGAAAGGCAGCAACAACCGCTTGTCACTAAAGGTATATGTTAAAAAAATTAGTTTGTTTCAGTAATATTTTCACGACAATTATCGCTAATCAATTGTTTTTTAAAGTCGATTAAAAATATGTCGTAGTTTGCAACGTTTGTTACCAGATACTCGGTAACAAAGGTTTGTTATTATCATTATTAGTAATTTTTTAACTTAAAACCGCTAGTTCAAATTCTAAAAAGCAGTGGGTACCTTGTATTAATTATACTTAGATATTATATTAAGGTCACCGGGTCGCAGTTGTTGACGCAAGTTGAAAAACCATCACTCACATATTTGCTAATATGTGATGTCTTTGTGATAATATATTGTGGCCAATTAATACATATGTAGAACAGCGCATTGAAAATATTTGCTGTAAAAAAAAAAACTAATAACTTAACATCTGTGTGTCAATTAATAGTTAGAAGGGATCAATATTTTAATCAGAGTACGTTAACAATGTGTATATTGTTGCAAAATGTTTTTCAAAAAATCATGGTTTCATACTTATTTTATAAAGCTGTAGGTGTTGTGGTTTCTGCTGGTCGGATTTTCACAATTATACTGTTGCAATTAGCGTATTCTTATTTCCTAATTTTTTGCAACACTGCAGAAAATAGTTTAGTCAAATTAGCGGGTTCGTAATTTGATCATTATTTGAACTACGTAGATAAAAATAACTATATGTACACGGTGTCTCAAACTCGATACTACTGTGAGGATACAAAAAATTTAAATAAAATTTGAAACACGTGACACGTGGTGTTAAATGGGATGAAGTAAGCTCCATTTTCAATAGGATTATCTTTGGGATTTCACAGAAACGACTAATGACGCCGTCAATTATATTTTTTCCAGAAACATACCTAAATGTTTTTCCTGTTAACAAGCTCTTTATTAGAGAATTTTTTTGTAATACTTCCGGTTTAAAAGTTATAAGCAATATCGTCCTAAAGAGTGTCAAAAGAAATACCACCTACAAACCACATTAGCGATAGAAGGATCAAGTAGTCGTTGGAAAATAATTGAATGTTCGTTGTTTAAAGTGCATAAATGTCATTAAGAATAAACGAAAGGATTAAACTCGATAATTCTTTAATACAGTTAAAACAAAAGGTAACTAAACTTAAAAAATGAGGCAAACGCTTTCATACTAGATACATATTATAATCTATTCTCTATATGACCTCCTCTCATTTCAAGACACATATCCAGTCTTCGCCTGACTTCTTTGTGGATTGCGTTTATTAACATTTCGCCGTTGAATTTATTACAAGCGTTTGTGATTTCTTCTTTCAAATGATTAGTATCTCGCGACACAAAAAAATCGAAGGGTGTTAGATCTGTTGACTTTCTGGACCACTGAATAGGTCCATTAACCCAATCATAGGTTTCTCCTTAGCTGCAAAGACACATTCTCCAGAATTGCAGGAAGTTCTTGTAGGAAATTTAGATAACTCACGCTATTCAATGTATGTTCATAAAAATAAGGTCCAATTACCTAAATGCCTACCAATGTGGGGATTTTCAATGGACCAGTCGTGTTCGTTGCTCTTGTTTGGCAAACCGTTACTGACAAACCGACTTTCGTCCCTCCAAAGAAAGTGCCGAAAAAGGTTCTGATCAACAGTTTCTACATTTACTACAATTTGAGCTATAAAATTAAGTCTGTTTTCAATGTGACGCTCAGGCAAATACTCCAAATTGTGAATTTTGTAGTCATGATACCCACTGGGTAAGACCATTGGTCTTTAAAATTCGTTGAACGGCTGATTTATCCAAATTCAATTTCCGGCTAGCCTGCCGTATAGAATTTCGTGAATTTTGCGAAATGTTGTACCTAACAGCCTAACTGTATTAACATTGTTTCTTACCTTTCGGTCAATTAGTTCTGACATTGCCAGTTTATAATATGTTCATATTTTGTAAATACTTAATTCAAACTTATACTATGATTAATATATTTTTTACAGATTTCTTCGTCTCTCTGATCTGCCCAAAATGTCTATAAGTGGTTATACGTGTATACGATTCGTCTTTTGTTGGGTTAACGTATTATTTTGGGTAAGTGTGCTTCAATTTTCTCTCTTTGTTAGAATCAAAATTACCTTTTACTAAATTAATAGTTCACGTATCTATTTGATTAAGACTATCGTCGAAACACCCTATACTTTGACAGTAATGTATGTAAAATAAAGTAGGTCATGCTATTTAAAAAGGGATTTTATTTCTCCCTTGTTTTTGAATTCTCCTTTTTTGTAATACCTTGTACAATTATTTCTGTGTAATTGTATCAATAGCTTTAATTTTTGTCATAAAATCTAAGTAGTTCAAGAAACATTTGATTCTTTTATTTACGATTAACGAGAATACAGTTATAAATACCAATATAACTTACTTAGTTCTATTTTAAAACTGTAATATAGCATTGAAATGTATGCTTTAACAGCTGTTTTAAAAAACAGTACATTTGGATTTCCTGTAAAATTATATAAATTTTACTAAGACCGGTTTGTCTAATAATGCTGTAGATATTTATTTAAACCAAATTGATTTAACCATGGCAAGATACAATTTTCTTGTATAATTTTGTGGGACTGCTTTTTCAGTTTCTTGTAACTGCTACGAATTAATGAGGACGTTTCGATTTTTTTCACGTAACAGTAAATAAAATAGCAATAAATGCAACGAAGCTAGCACGGATTTGTCAATTGTAATAATTTCCCAGTATTGTAATAGTGTGGTTCCGTAATGTTCTCCATATAACCAGTTTCTAATTTCTATTCTCACGTATTGCACAACGAATTGCAGAGAGTCACGATAATTGAAAACAGAGGTATATTCTTCTCATTATCTCATTCAATAGAATTCTTTAGTCGTCCATGTAAATGAGCCTCAGAAATAATTATGACGGTGTTTGATTTTCTTACGACGTAAAAAATGAAACTAGAAATGTAAACGTGAACATACAGGGTGTCTGGAGGCGAATGGGCTACAACGGTAGTAAAAATAAACAAATTCAGATCAAGTTAGCTTAGTACAATTTTGCTTCCTAAAGAAGTCTTCGAAGAAATTTTTATTCCATTTTAATATATATTTTATTAAATTTTAAAGAGGATTTTTTAGGTTAGGTAAATATAAGTCATTAAGAAGAAGAAAGATGCAAATCTTTCATGTGAATACGCTGTAGAGAGGCCAATGGCGAAATGGCCAATTTTTGAGCATTGTGCCGAATTAATATCCCTGGACTCTCAGCAACACTCTCACGGCCAGAGTGTTTAAGATCACTAACTGATCCAATCTCCCTGAATTTTCAATTAATCTCTTCACAATTGATGAAGTTAAATCACTATTCCGGATCATATTTTGAACGAAAATTGGTAACGTAGCTGCCAAATGTTCATTATTTTAAAAATATTACCCAGCAATAGAAACATTCTTTCGTGTGGCGCTCCATTTTTAATAATCCTGAACTGTCACGCTGTCCTTTTTTCGTTGACAACACTTTACCGCACAAATGGCGCGAAATTCAAATCTTGCGCGAATTTGGGACACCCGATATATACCACAGAAAATAGAGTATTGCTGTTCTAACCATATGATTACATTTAACAGTTTTCCATTGAGCATATTCACATATTACTAAGAATGTAAATAATTATTCAAAAAATAAGCTCTTCTGCATTCGAAAGGGCTCAAGACAATTTTATTCAGTTTTTACTTTAAATTTATGTATAAAAATCGTAATTACTATTTTTCTCTTATTCCAATTTCTCACCTAATTTTTAGTTAGGAAAAGTAATAATACTCACTGAACCGTATATTTTTTATTGTATAATCATACAGATATGCATGCTTTACATTTTACAATAGCGTTACCGATATAATTATATGGCAATTACACATTTTTCACCAGAAATATTCATGCCTGATGCTGAAAATGTTAGGAATGTTTCCTTCCAAGTAAAAAAAAATTGTTTAATACCTCATATTTACTGTTTTTAGAATTTGTTCAAATATGTAATGATCATATTTTTATCCAAACGATATCGATCGAAAAAAAATCAAGTAAGTAGGTACAAGTTAAAACTGAATTATGAAAAAATGTTTTTTTATTGTTAGTGATGCAAAAAAATTACTTTTCATTGTAAATGTACGGTTAATAAACAACAAATTATGACATATCCAGAGTAGCAAAATGTATAAATGCTGTTCAGTTAAATTTACGTATCAAATAAATAATGTTTGTTAAATACGATTAATTATAGTTCTATTTCGTGTAATAAAATGTAGCGCGGTCTAATTGATTTTACCAACTAAAAGAAAAACTATTATTTAATTATTTTGTTAAGTAAGTACCTACTAGGAGAAAATAATAGAAGTGTTTATGCAACTAAAGTCATTCACCTATTTGAAATTTTCAAAAAGATGCTTATATTTTGGAGAAACCTGTACACAATTAATAGTTTTCTTCGCTTTGAATTCAGATTATGGTAATAACGTCTGTTTTTCTGAAATATCTGCAATTATTAAATTTATTGGTGTATTTTATAACCTATTGTAAAATTGTGATTAGGTACGTTTTCAAGAAACGAATTTCATTTTGTCGAATGCAATTTTCTTGCTCATTTAATAATTGTGTAATTTGTTAACACTTTATCCACTTTCTACCTAGGCGTTCTATTTCATAGCTCTTGTTTGAGTTGACCTCAACAGTGACCTTATGTTAACAATTATACAGTAGTAGATGTTAAATGTAATAATTCGCAATTATTTTTATGAGGTTAACTCATATCTTAATAGTAGAGCGGTTTATAATTCCCGAATTTTATTGTTTGTTAATAATTCTTGCAAATACTTATACATTTCCTTACAATAAGAATTTATTTTGGTCCCAGCATTTTAATGAAATACTTTAATATAAATATGATTGATTACAAACATAGGCACTAGAAAGTATATAGGTATACATATTTTCTAGAAAAAAAATATTAGATACATACTTGAATATAGGTCCCATTTTCTTTTGTTTCAAAGTTGTAACAATTTTAAATTGGCGATTGAAACTGTAATAACAATAACCTTAAATATTACAGTGATAAATATTCAAATTTAGCCTCCTAGCCTGGATACATAATTCATAATGACGAATTAACAACAGACTGAAATGGGAGATAGTAAATGCCATTTTAAATAAAATGGACATGAACCCGAAAATGTTAAGTAAACAGGTTACAATACAAGGGTGATAAAGGTACTAAAAAACCCATGTTTTTAAATAACTTCGAAATAGTCAATTGTGATAGTCATATCGGGTAATATTTTTTGTTTTTTTTTTGTTGTTTTTTTATTTTCAAAAAATTTTTTGTGACATTTGCGGTAAAATAATCTAAATTTATGTCAATAAGATCAGCCGCAGATCGTTTTGGCACAAAGGATTTTCTATTTTAAACATCATTTTTCTTTTCAGATCGGCAGAAGTATCTAGTCAAAAATATAAATATATTAAAAAGGTTCTGCTTTTCTAAATGTTTATAATTCCATCTTTACAGATATCAGGATGCGGTCTTCTGGGAGTTGGAATTTGGTTAAGGATAGCATACGAAGGATACGCATCCTTAATGCCACAGTACGCGCTTTTGAGTGCTGACTCCTTAGCTATTGCATTTGGGACCATAACGTTCATATTTTCGTTTTTTGCTTGCTGTGGATCGTGGTTCCAGAACAAGTGCATGTTAGTAACTGTAAGTAGATCCCCAAAAATAGGTTTATACCATCTCGTTTGTACTTTTCTCTAAATATCTGTTGAGTCAATTAAAAATCTATTTATACAGTGTGGAATAAAATGAAATGTTTTATTTTTGAACTACAGGTTTTTAAAATAAAAGAGAAAATGACAATAATTTTTTTAAATTGTAAATTATGTAAATGCCATGTATAATGTATTTCAAATTGGGCTCACTATTATGATGGTTAGTATTTTCAAAAAACTATTCCAGCTGCCAATTCTTAAGATACGATTATTATTTATCAGTTTTACTTTGAAAATTTCTTGTTTGTTAGTAATTTACACGAAATTTGTGGGTCTCTTTGTTAATATAAAAAATACATAATGCTTTTTTCATATTTTGAAATAGTATGTGACTTATGAATTAATCTTTCTGTTTTCAGTATTTTGTCCTGGTTGTATTTATTTTCGTAGCTGAGTTTTTGGTAGGAGCTCTAGCGTTCATATACAGAGAAAGTTTGAAGCACACGTTAAGGGAAGAACTTAGGGACGGGCTTCTACACCATTACAATATGACTTCTGACGGTCCTAGCAGTTTGGTCCATATTTGGGACAATATTCAGACCCAGGTAAAAATATTCATAAATTCACATTTTTATTATCACCTAATTTGTTCAAGAAATGTTATCCAAAATTATAACACGAATTGAACCAAATGTATTAGGTTGTAGATTGTGTAGATAAGGGAAAACTATCAGGTAATTACTAATATAATGAATTGTCACGGAGCATGCCTCTATATCAGATGAATATGAAAAGAGTTAAAATACTTATAAATAAATATTTTAATAAAATGTAGAAAACAACTATGAATTTTAAAATGCGCTTATCGATTTTTTCGTTCATACTTATTTTGCTAACTTATCACAAAATGGATAGGAAAATGTGTACTACATATTACAAAATGTGAAATAATAATAAATATTGATAATGTTTACTATAACTTTCTCAAATTCACTTACGTACAAGATGTGATCGGTCCTTAAACACGTTTAGATAATAAAAGGGATTATTTTAAATTTATTAAGGATTTTAGAAATACCATTTCTTCTCAATTTCCGCTAATATTTACCCCAGAACCTTATTCTTCAGTTCGGCTGTTGTGGTATAGAAAATTATGAGGACTGGTACATGATAGATGCCTGGCCTGACGAAAAATGGGTGCCAGACTCTTGCTGTCTACCAGCGAGTTACGATTTGAATTGTGGCAGGATCAAGGACTCTGGACTGTACGTTCATGGGTGCTTCACTCAGATCTACAGCTGGTTCCTCCAAAGGCTGGATATCATCGGAGTTGTTGGGCTGATGGTGGCATTTATCCAGGTAAGTACATAAAACCGTTTTACTAATTTGATGTTTCGATCAACCAAACTCCAAATCAGGGAATCAGTAGGGTAGAATTGAATTCGGAGAGGGTAGTTTCACATTCCCAGACTAATAGATGACAAAAGGTTGATTATTTTCCTGTTATTTGGTGAAAAAAAATTGTAACTTTGTCACAAGTCTATGTTTAAGTATTCTTTCAGACTGCAAAGGAAGTTCTCATTTAGGGAAAGTTGAGACATAAGTACTGTTTTTGCAAGATTAATACGTCTCAAAACACACTTAATGGAAGCAACGTCATACTTGTGTAGGTATCTGTAAATTGTATTTGATGTAAATTATTTGCTTCTGGTATTTGCATATACATAATTAAATGTTACGAATTCGCTATATGTGATCTTGCCTCCCCATATCATGTATCAAGCATTCTTATCTATAAAAGGTTTGCTAGGTGCACAGAAAAAACGTTATGAGACATAGAAAATTATTTAATCTGCAGGTTTTCATAATATTTTTGGTGTAACATATACCTTCGTATTAAATTATATACACATGCATATTTGTTTTTTTATTATAAAAATCTAGCAGTCCTTCCAGTCTACCTTAATTACAATGGTTTATTTGCTAGTAGCTAGTAGCTAAAGTTTAAATAAAAAGAATGAAAGAATGTGATTTTACTGTAAAATTACACTAGCGTACACTATCATTAGCGTATTTTATCTTGTTTTGTTTAATCTTGGCATTTTCTAGTTGTAGTAAGTATTTTTATTGTTTTTCTTGATATAATTTTAAGTTACTAATTACTTTAAAAGTCAATATTGTTCTATAAATTTAAAAATATAAATTCTATAATTCTATTAGTTTATCACTTGGGGTCTTAAAGTTCTTAAATATTTCTAATATTGCCAGAATATCGCGATATTTAAGATCATGACAAAAAAGATATTTTTTTGGCACTTATGTATGTCTAAAGTACATAAGGTCGAAAATCGATCTAGTAAAAGTACTGAGAAATTCTTCATGACAATGTGCACTATCAGGAATTGTCTATTATTTGGCGTATGTGACGTCACTACTAAAAAGGTCTATTGAGAGCATAATTATCCACAGTGAAATTTAATAATTTGAATTTGCACACTGAAAAGATACTCATAATATTCCCTCATTTGTTTCTATTGTAATGTTTTTCTTTATGTTTGTTGCTGTTGTTTTTTTTTGGTCTATATTGCCTTGAATATAATTTTATCTAAACGGAAGCCAGGAACTCGTCCAGTTTAAGTTATAATCTCATTAAGTTTCTGCTGTTTGTTTATTTTTTATTAGTTATTTCTCAGTACAAAAGTATTGTAAAAAAATTGTAAACATGTAACATTCAAAGAAAAAATATATAACAAATAACATCCTTGAAAAAGATTTTTCATGACGATTGGACCTCAATGGCCCACAATTTTAAAAAAAATAAACGTGATGATTACTACATGACAAAACGTTGCTCAGAAAGGGAGAAAATTGAATTGTTTTGAAAAATGTATTTCTATTTTTGTGTATATCTCTCCAGATAAACCCGGAAAGCATTAAAAATAAAACTTTAAATTTACACATATTTTAAAATATCTCAAAAACTAATAAATCTCTCTACTTTCGTACTTTTCTGTATAGCAGTATCGCAACCAATCCGAAATGCTGTTCAAGTATAAAAAAATATTTATTTTTGTTAGTTTCTGCCGTCAGCAGGTTGCAAAGTGTTTATAATTCTGGGAATATAGTTTGATAGAGAATTTTGTGAATATATTTGCTTGATATTTGTCGTTTTTACTAATTTTTATAATTTATATTTTTTTATTTACTTTCTATCTTTGTAATTTTTTTAGTTGTATGGTCTAATCTCCTCCATGCTGTTATTCTGCACGGTGAAGCACAAAAGGACATCGAGGACGTACAAATCCTATTCATAATACTAAGTACATATTAATTAAAACATTATTTCGAAATAGTGTTTTTGATAACATGTCTGTTTATTTGTGTATCACGTCATTGATGACCTGTGACCTGCAAGGCTGATTCTGTCATTTTCGTACATGTGTTGTTATACAAATAAAGAAAAATAATTTATATTTAATTATGAAAATAATATTAGATATATGTACTGTTTGTTGCAAACATTTGATGTTAATTCCTTCTAGCTTTAATATAGGTAGGTATTTAATATTTTATATTGTCTTGTTGTCCATGTTTATAAATGTATTGTACATAATGTTTTATCTAATAGAAAATTTATATGTAAATGTTAATAAACAATAAGTTATTTGGTATATATTTGTCTTGTCTATTTTTGCTCTTTGTCCCTTCTTAAATGAGTTCATGCTGGATAACGAGTAAGTACCTAATGAAGTAATTTCTATAAAAAATTAATAATTCATAGCTAATATATATTTATTGGTTCTATTTCAGATGGCTAGTACTAACAAAAAATCTGTAAGAAATGAAAAATGCTCGAATACTATTTTTGTGAAAAACGTCATATCGTCGCATATAATTATTATATAAAAATTTTAACCGATATAATGTACAAATTATACGTTGCTAAAATAAGAGGTTCTGTAAATTTGTATTATACATAAAATCGTTATTTTTTGTGCATTGACTGTTGTATCGCATAAAATTAGTACAAAGTGAGAAATAATTTTCTTTTGCGAGTACTGATTACGGTGAATAAATTACATATACAAAGTCTAACAAAAATCAACCAAAAGGCAAATGCTACGGAAAAATGACACCACATTAATTTTTAAAGGCAAAGCCGTAGAAATTAAAATTTTCTCGAAACTTTATTGCACTCTGGCTCCTCAAAAAAATTCCAGAAATACTCTAGAAGTTTGTTGGTACATTTGTATTTACTCTACATATCAGAAATATTTAAAAATATATTTTATACTTGTTTTTTCGTAAAACCTTCTAAATCTTCATTTTCATAAATACTTTCCTGTTCCCGTTATGAAATCTATAAAAATATCTAACAAGAAACGGAAACAATGAAATGCCTATTCTAAAAAAGGTGAAACTTAATAATATATATTTTAATTAGATTCAAGACACAAGGAAAATTATGTTTCATGTAAAATCAATGGCAATTTTTGTTAGGCAGCTTTATGTCATCAAATTAAAGAAAATCAAATCAAAAAAACATAGAATGAGTAACCTAGGTGCCTTAGTAATTTTCTTGGTACTGTAACATTATTTCGAGCGTAGACTCAACGGTTTGCCATTGTTCATTGTAAACGAATCATTAATATTGATACTGTTAAGATTTAAGGATTTTAGTTGACAATTTTGTTTGTATCGATTTAAGAAGGCACTGTACCAGGGGTGCATATCTACAAGGAACAGAGTTAAGGGTATAGACTGACTCCCACTATTTCTATTGACTAATTTCAGCTACTTTTTAGATTTTCTTGATTTCTAACAACGTCACTTAGACGTAATGTAAATTGGAATTAAATATTTTTGGCTATCTGTATATATTTCCTTGAAACTATAAAAATTGGTACATACATTTTTCATACTCTACAAATGTAGAATTTTCATGCAAGCAACTGTAATTTAAAAACACTAAATTATTCAAAAAATCAAAACCGTTTTTAAATAGATTCGACGAGTATATCATTGCATTCGTATAAGTAACTGATAGCTATGGAGTACGATTCAAACTTCTTAAAATTAGTAAAAAAGGTTTTGATAGTCATCGGCATATGGCCCATGAACCTATCTATTTATGCCAATTTGGCCTATCGCATATATCACGGTATGGTCTTGACGTATTTTACGATATTCGTAGTAACTTTGGCCATAGCCACTAAGGATATTTTACATGTGAATCCTGAAAAGCAAGCTTATGTGATACAGTATGGCTTTAGTTACGCACTTTTTCTTTGGAAGGTCATATTATGCCAAAAGGAGTCTATTAGGAAACTAATGAAAATAATATCAACGAAAGAGAGGCTCATAACCAACAGCAATGACAATGATATCAAAAATATATACAGGATCTGTTTGCAACATAACACCACAGTTTTCTACATAGCGCTTTTAGTTATTGTAGCTGTTGTGGTTCTATTTGCTGTAACGATATATTTTGAGGTTAAAAGCTGGCCAGCTCCTGAAGGAATATCTAATTGCAGTGTATCTGCTAGAGAACTACCTCTGCCACAAGCGGTTCCTTTTGGAATTGACAAATATTTCAAACTGGTTTATATTTTTCAAGTTTCGTCGCGCGTATTTGCTGCTTTCATCTTTCTCGGATGCGATACTCTGTTAAATTATCTGATATATTTTCCAGCGGCATATATAAAAGTATTGGGACATAAATTCGAACACATTGGAGATCAAAATGGTAATAGATTATACAGTTCTGAAGCATTCCTCAAAAAGCTAATTTTAGAGCACAAGGAAATGATTGAGTAAGTATCAGTTACTGAAAATATTTGTAGAGTAGCGTTTTGATTTTCAATCAAGTCAACATTAATAACTATACAGGGTGTTTTTAGATGAAGTAGCAAACATGGTACCAGTGAATGTAGAGCCAAAAATAAAAGGATTAAAGTAAAAATACCTTATATGAAAGTGGTACCCCTTAGGCGATATATCCTCTTAAAGGAGGGGATTGAAATTCACATTTTAATTTTTTTCTTTAACATGAGGAATGCTAGAGACACGAAAATCGAAACTTGGTATGAGCATCCTACTAATGAAGAGACAACTGTTGTTTGATCATTGGCGTATTTTATAAAGGAGTAAAACCGTCAACTCCATTGCAATATTTTATTAGAATTTTTTTATATGAAGCAAATTATTTATTTAAAAATATTTATTGGACAGACTGATTTATTGCGCAACTTCTTTACCTCTTGTAATTTTTCGTTAAAACCGATAGTTTTCTAGTAAAAAAATTTGATGTATCATCGTTGACTAAAGGGGTAATTGCGAAAATTTGTAAAAATAAAGTAGGCGGATGTCAACAAATAAATTGTTATTTATCATATTAATAAATTGACATTTTCTGTCAATCAATAATTGGTACTTACCAATTGATTAATTTATTATCAGAATAATTATGGCAAATAATATTTATGCCAACGACTTATGTCGACATGCTCCAAGTGTTTTTCGAATCCAGAAAAAATAGTAACGCTGTAGTAAGATTATACCATCAAAGATATCCAAACCGACCGATTCCTCATAGACAAACATTAGCCTCAGTCTTCCCAATAAATATTTTTAAATAAATAATTTGCGTCATATAAAAAAATTTGTCTGTTTCACTCCTTTATAAAATACGCCAATGATCGAACAAATATTGGAATGTTGTGTCTTTATTAGTTAGCTCATACCAAGTTTCCTATCTCTAGCATTCCTCATGTTAAAGTAAAAAATTAAAATGTGAATTTCAATCCTCTCCTTTAAGAGGGTATATCGCCTCAGGGTTTCATATAAGGTATTTTTACTTCAATCCTTTTATTTTTGGCTCTACATTCACTGGTACCATTTTTGCTACTTCATTTAAAAACACCCTGTACATATATTTACATTATGACTTATAGAATAAGAAATATATTTTCTTTTTTCCCTTAAACTATTGTTGATTTAATACTAATTGCTATGTACCTATTATATTTTTAGGTATGTAATTCATTTAAATGATATCTTGCAGTGGCTTCTTTCTATGGATTTTTTCATACTGTCTTACCATATATCCCTAACACTTATGGGAATAATGTCGGTAAGTTACAAAATACTCACATTCTGTATGACAGTGTGACAGTCTAAGCAATTTCAGTATGACCACTTAAAAATATCCTAAAAATTACTTACAACCCGCTAAATATGGAAGCTAAAAATCATTGAAATATGTTCTCGATATATTAGCTCTAACCGTTTTAATTACTAAAACAATATTGAAAATCTATTTTAAGAAAATGCAGAAAGAGTAGGTACCTAATAAAAATTAAATTGTCAATTTTTGTATTTCATTCATACATAACATAATTATTCAATATGCTATTTCGCAGAAATAGTAGAAAAAATTAGAGAATTACCTTTTCTGAGTTGCCAGAAAAATATTTTTCCAATTTTTATTTTAAGTGTAAATAAATTAATTTTCACAAATGGTTTGAAAGTCATAGTTAGAACAATAACAAATCTTAGTGAAAATTCGTGGTTGTCCTGTATATTTCGCCCTATTTTTTTTGTCCCTACTCGCTTAAGTTGTCTTAAATGTAATAGACTTGGACCCTTTTGAACTAAAATAAAATGTTAATTAACCAAAGGTATATAGCAACTGATTTTCGGGAGACAAAGTACTTTGACTTAGATCGATAAAAGTTCACTGAATTGGTGTACAAAACTGTTAACCAACGGACCAATATACTGGAGGCACTGTTACTAAGAACCCCATAATTGCTACGTCACTATAATTGCAATTAATTCCTAATGTTTATTTGTACCAATGTATTTATTTATTTATTTAATTAATTATTTGGAAACTTCTTATTGCAGCTGTTAGAAAGCCCAGTATTTAATATGGATTTCATGATTACCCTTTTCTTCAGTGTGTCATATCTCATGGGGGTATTTTTTCAAATGTGCTTGTTATATTACAACTGCAATGAATTGATTGTTGAGGCAAGTTTATCAATTATAGTAATATATAGTGTTACAACAAAATCTTTTATATATAATAGTTTATTTTCTAACCAATTTATTGTATATCTACATTTATAGTCCCTGGAAATACCGAATAGTATCTTTCGCAGTAACTGGTACGAACTACCTCAAGCAGTTCAACGAAGTCTCTTAATTGTCATAATGAGAACCCAAAAACCTCTGGAAATGAAAATCGGTAAATTATATGCTATGAGCAATGACCTCATAGTAGGAGTGAGTACAATTTTTTCTTTTCTCTTGATATTTAATTTTTCAGAAATAAACATAGTCAACTAATTAGTTCTTTATAATAAAGACACTTTATTAACATTAAATATTGGAAAAAGATTGTTTTTATGTGTTTTTTAAGTAATATAGTGTATTATTGAGTTTTAAGGATAAAATGAACTATGTATTATATTTCCAATAAATTCTTTGTAGAGGACCCTCTTAAAACAACATTTTTCTACATTTGAACAAAATAATTTTTTTAAAATAATGAATTTTTTCATATAATAAGAAACAAAAAAGTTTCCCCTATTTTCAACTCTATCCGTAAACATACTGTATACACATTATTTTTTCTTTTCAGTTTGTGAAAGCAGGATTTACTTACGTATTGTTATCACATCTTGATTTCCAACAAGCCTGAATCGTAGGATTTTTAGTTTAATTTAAAAAATATGTAAAAATATTCACAGCAAATAGAAAATACATTTATTACACTTATGCATTAACACAATAAAAGCAAATAAAAAACAAATCCCGATAAAATCATTTCATTTAATACACCTTTTATTTAGATATACATATTTACAAAAATATACAAAAATTATAAAACTAAAATAACATCTTACAAGTACATTATAGGAAATAACAGATTATGTCAAAATCAATAAGACATTTAACAACAATTAATACTAACAATAAAAAATAGGATTTCCAAGAAATTTATTGCGATAATCCCACTAATTTTCCTCCCACTGTATTAAAGGAAGTCGTTACTGTTTGACCAACATGTTTCAAAGCCGTGAATGGCAGCTAAAATCATAAAGTAAAAATTATATGTGCAAAGATATAAGGGTGTTTTTTAAATATATGCAGAAAATCCATAGACAAAATGTGTTAAATTTAAATAAATTTAAAATAATTAATTGTTAGGGACAAAATGTTAACTCAACATCAAAAGCAACAAGTTTTGTCTAATATTTATTTTAATCCCTCTTATTTTTTTAGATAATAAAATTTTTAATTTTTGTACAAAATAAGTAAACATCGTTTCTAACCTCATCAAATGAAGATGCAAAATTAGTTAAATTAATTATTCAACCAACGGAAGAGCACTATTGATTAAATATATTATCCTGAACCAAAATCTATCGAATTGTCCCATATACTTGATATCTTATCAGAACATTTTAATGAAACATATATTATATTTTAATAGAACGAATAACTTTATATAGAAATAATATAAATATGGTATTTTTTTTAATTTACCTCTGCGGCAGTATTCAATACATTTGACAGTCCTTCTATGCCCCCAACTACTTTATTTGCTATTTTCCTAAAGTGTTCCCCATCATTGCCATATTTCTCATGCTCCTGAATAGTGTCTACTAAAGGTTTGGGATTTACAATATCTGCAACGAAAGCTTGCAAATTACCATATTTATCATCCACTTTTATAGGTAAAGATTCAAGGGATTTCCGTTCCAGAATGGCCATTTTCCTTCCAGAATCTGGAAAGGGAGTTACAACAGAGAATGCCTAGAACAGAACACCATTTTAAATACAATTTAATTTTAGTATTAAATTTGTAACAGCCAAATAACAGATTTCATTATTCCTACAAATAAAATGACTTACTTTTGATTTAGCAAAAACAGATACAGCATTATCTACGGTTTCCCCTAAATTTTCCAATGGAGTTAAAACTACAGTGCTACGGAAAGATCCAGAAGATGATACACTGCCAATTGGTAAAGAGTAACTTTTTGTTAATGTCATTGATAGAAAGATCGCAAGAAATTTCATTGTAACTGGAAAAATATCAATATTAGTTTACCTGAAGGAGTCAGAGATTTGGAATAAAGTATTTACAAATATACATATCTTTTTATCATAGTTTTATTATTAGTGTAAAAAAATTGCAGTTTTAAAGTAAAATTTGACATTTGTTTCATATTTCAGCCCTCTTTTCATTATTTTTTTGTGTTTCTTAAAGGGTAATAAAATATAAGCCTAAAATATTGCCTTCATTTCGTTCACGTTCTGTGATTTTTACTAGACTAGAATTTGAGAACTGCCAACCAAACACAGCTTTTCGTCTAACCGGAAGTGACGTTGACTCGTATTTACTTGATAAGTTGCACTTATATTATTGTTTATTGTCTGAAACAATATTAAGTTGCGACATACCTTAAATAAGAAATTTAAATCTAACAATAGTATAACCCAAAAACTGGTGGATTATGAATTAAAATTAAATAATTGACGTCCTATTAGACGTTGCAATTGGGTGACAACTATGGTAGGTATATTTCAATTTGTCTCATTTTATGTATATTCCAAAATGGTATCTGGAATGGTAAAAATAATTAAGACATTTTGGTAGGAATCTCTTCTGTAACATTGGACATTATGAAAAATTGAAAAAAAAAACAATTATTATTAATTACTTTACACTTGTTTAGTATTAATAATTAGTTAGTAGTGTTAGTACCTACTTAATATACTTTTAAAACTGTTATACATAATTTAACTTTGAATAAAAGTGTACTACAAAAAAAATAGTGACCCAGTAGTAGATATTCAGGAACTTTATTTAATAGCTTCCTACATGTTTTTATTGATCGTTTTCATTTCGACCCAAATATCTATCAACGTAAGTAAAATGCAAACAATGCCGTGTATACAGGGTGTGGCGCATATAATCTATAAAAACTACAGCTTCCTAACGATATTTGTAATAGAAAAGTCTTATAAGTTCTATTTTTGCGTTTTTTTTTTCATAAATTAAAGTTCAATTATGGATCAAAATATTTTCTCTGGAACGGTCCTGTCCGTGTGTTGTACGATGAGTTACGTGCTATAGTCCAGCCGCGTAAATAAACATAATCAAGAAAGTCTACTTGATTGGCACATTGCCGTAAAAACTATCTGCAAAAATGCATTCGTTGATCACAATCCGGGGGTAAAATCTGTTGAATTGGTTGTAGATGATATAGGGGTATAACAGCTGGCGCCTTAAGATGCGATATACGGTACGAGATGAGGTTCCTACTTGCTGTGCGAGTCGTCGAGTACTAATTGTGGGGTCTTCGTCAAGATTTTCCAACACTGCATCTTCAACATTAAGGTTCGCTTACTGACCACGTTATTCTCCTCGAGGAATAACACTTCCCGTATCTCGCAGCCGCTGAACGCATTGTAGGATTGTATGTATGTGCACATGAGGGGTGACGTTGTGGCCATCGTTCCCGGTACAACCCAGCCGCAGCGAGCGCATTTTCTCCGGCTGCACCATACACTAACACCATATCGTCACGTTCGGAAATAGTAAATGCATTGTTTTCTCGGTTCATTGTAAAACTAGTTTATGTACAAACTAAAAAAATTAAGCAAAGTAAGAAATAAGAACCTCGTTTTTAATGTAACCGGCACGCTATTCTTATTTTTTACTTCTTTATAAAAATTACAGTGTCATTATCGTGGAATTATAAAATAAAAACTTTTGTCTGGAATCTTTCACTATTTAACACTGATGGGTCGATGGACGATACTTAATATTTAATAATTAAGTGAATAATGAATTCAATACAAATACAGAATCAGTTGATTGCACAAATTTTTTGACAATGTAACCTAACCATCTTTTAGTATTAGATTATACTGACCTAAATTATAAGGTTGCATCTCGGGTCGCATAAAAACATTTTCAAAGTTTTTAATAAATAACGCAGGGTCGGCCTTCATTTTCGTTGAATAAATGAACTTTAATTTACAAAAAAAAAAACGCGAAGATTGAACTTTTTCGTATAAGAGTTTTCTATTACAAATATCATCAGGAAGCTGTAGTTTAATTTTTACAGATTATACACGCCACACCCTGTATAATTAATAATCCATCGGAGGTAAATTAATGTAAGTGCCCCATTAAAAGACGGAAAACATCTACTTCGTTCAGTTACTGTTAATACGAATGTTTGAATGCAATGGCAGATAAGTTTACTTTGTACCCAACTTTCCAGAAAATGTCAAACTGGGGGGGAGTTAGTATATTTACTATATCTAGTACTGGAAAACTAAAAAAAATTCTGTCACTTCTTCTGACAGTTTTAACAGTGGTCCATCCGATAATAATAGCTCTATGGAAAATAAAGGCAAGTGAGCTGATTTTCAATTTGTATATATTATTCTTTGTAGTTCTAGTCATATCAAACCTATTTTGCAATATTTCCATAAACTTTTCACACCCTGAAAATGTGAAGAAACTTTTCAAATGTTTCACCGTTCTTGATTTTAATCTGAAAAGACTTTCCTGCGGAGATAATATCCTTAAGGAAGACATGCAATTCTACATATACTGGTTAATGTCTTCTTTTGCTTTGCTAGGGGCTGCAAGTTTAGATATAATTTATAGAACTTTGAAAAATAAATCAAGTATACTACAATTATTAGAACTGTTGGTTGTAAGTTTCACAGCTCACTGCCAAATATATTTATTGACGTTAACAGTTCTCCAGTTCGCTTGTATCGTTTTTGCTATAAGAACAGTTTTAAAATTACTTAACAGACATCTTCATCGAGTGTTTGCCAAATCTTGGAAAATGGAAGTACTGCATATTCATAGAAAAGAAAAACTAAAACGTATAATGAAATGCTACGACAAAGTCTTTGAGATCACGACCCTATGCAACACAATATTTGGGCTGCCCATTCTCGTAGTGTATCCTTATTTATTGACCTACTTTGTGAAAGTTGTTACAGTTACTATCAAAATGAAATTACTTGGGGAGGTTAGTTTCGGTTTTCTGGATATGCTACCACTTCTCTCGGATATTTTTGGAAGTTTATTGTGTCTGGTAAGTAGAATAACGTAAATATTTTGCATTGGAAATACTTAAATTTTTTCAAAATCAAAATCAAAAACGAGATGCAAAAGAACATAAATACAAAACAATAAAAAATATGTAAATAACATATACAATAAAATTTCTATTTCTTTATACAGACTATTGAAATTAAAAAAAGAAAAGCAGTGATACTTCAGGTGTACGCCAAGAAGGACTCGCAAATTTTATAATCAAAATCTAGAATAGTTTTGCGCGGATTATGTAGGTATCTATTAAAGTTTCGCAAGTTCTCTTAAAAAAAAACTAGAGCAAATATGAAGACCTACGCACCTTTTCGAGAGGGTATTTCCATTTTAAAGGATATTTTTAGATAAAAAAAATAAACTCTACAACAGAAAGCAAGAGAATCTCAATAATAGAAATATTTGTTTTCTTGGATTTTAGTTTTCTCCGTTTTGACTTATATCGTTGTGTTTATATATTTACATAAAATAAAACTTTTTCGAAATTTTTAATATATTTTGTTACATAGGCCTTATTACTCTTCCTTGCCTTATTCCACAACTTAATAACTTCTTTTTGTTTTAGACAATAGCAGTTCTGATAACATCAGTGTGCGCTCAAACAAAGCACGAAGTTAGAGCTGCTTCGCTGTGTATATTTAAAATTATCATCAACAACGGACGTGGCGAAAGGAACAGAAGTTTAGAGGAAGATCTAGTTAGTTTATCACATTCTTTGATGGCACGACCTTTCAGTTTTACAGGTTCTGGTTTATTTGAATTGGATTACAGTTTGTTGTTTGCCCTTATCGGTTCAATATCTTACTATGTTGTCATATTAATTCAATTCTCATAAATTCTGGATATTTTACTCCATTTTTAGATTAACGTAAAATAAAATTATCGACTGTGACTAAATAGTTTTAGCATTTACATTATCAAAGGTTAAAACTAAATACTGTCTGTAATTTGTTTTTGTAATTTTTTCTGAATTTCAATGAATTGTGGCAGTGCAAAACATAATAAACTTGAAAATTTTTAAAATTCTTGACAAATTCCATTTAAACAACTGTTCTTTATAAAAGGTCTGTTGCATCGAATTGGCTGCACTTCAAGGCTATTTTTCTTGGATGAAAATAATACACCGATTTATTTAGATCTACAGGGTGTTTTTAAATAAGTGCCAAATATTTTAGGGGGTGGTTGCCGAAGTTATTTTGTGAAAAAAATGTCATATACATAAACGTAGGTCGAAACATGCTTCGTGTCCGAGATATAGAGTGTTTAAATTTTAATATTTTATTTATTTTTATTAATTATTTCAGTTTTAAAGATGTTGACTTGAAATTTGAAAAACGCTTTGGAGGGATAAATGTGCATTTTTTAGGGTGATCCGAACCGAATATTTCTACTTGCACCAGTGATGTTCGTGCGAGAATGCCACAACATTTTTTAATAAAAAAAATGGTACGCCACTGACTTTTTCCCGTTTTGATATTTTTTAAGAAATCCGCCATCAATTCTGAAAGAAATTGGTCTCTGCAATTTTTTTTCATAGGATGCACCGTTTTTTAGGAAAAAAAAACATATTTTATTGCAGGTTTTGTATTTTTAATTTCTATTGATACATCTAGTCTAGTAGGTTGCTGTCAATATTTCTAAATAAAATACACCGTCAAATTTCGAGTCAATATCTTTAAAATTCTTTGAAATAATTAATAAGAATAAATAAAAAATTTAAATTTAAACCCTGTATCTTGGAAACGAAGCATATTTCGACCTACGTTTATATAAACTTTTTTTTCACAAAATAACTTCGGCAACCACTCACTAAAATATTTCGAACTTATTTACAAACACCCTGTATAGTTATCTTAGTATAATATTGCTTCATTAAAATGTTACGGGCATTTAAAATAACTTTTTTAATTTTTTTGAGCAAATTTAACTTTTTAAGATATTTCAGTGATATTACTGGAGATTGGTTTGCAGACATGACAACTGCTAATGGTTAAACAATTTAACAGCACTTATTCTTTTATTCATCACTTCGTTGTGATGGATTCTATAGAGCCAGTCAATAGATTGGGATTTAGTCAACAGGCCAATAAATCACATTACTGCAATTCATCGCATTAAAGTGAAAGAGACACAGACTTCCCAAACTGGTTGCCAAGTCGTCTATTAAACGTTTTGAAGTGAAAAGAAGTTCTAAAGAGTCTAAACCGACGAAATGGTTTTGAGAAAACGTTGGAATTTTAATACGCCACTTTATTTAATTGTAAAATAGTACTTTTATACTTCTTCCATGGAGTTAAAATGCTCAGTGTCAGGACAAAAGTCTACTTCAGTTATCAGTTAGGACAATTGAGTTTTTGGGTGCACTCTAACTTCATTAAACTTCACCCGTTTGCTAAAATTATATCGTTATTGCATGGTTGCAAACGTCCATAGCAGTAGTCAGTGGTTGAACAATTTCAAGGATAGTGGACGTCAGTTTGGTTTCGAGAGACTTATTATAGTCTTTTTTTTACAAGAAACACTGAAACTTTTCTCTCTCTGTCTCATCCGAAATGCAGTATTGTCTAGGTCTATCGTGTGTCTTGTATCTGCCCCAGTCTCTGCAACTGCTAATTTTTCTCCGTTGATATTCTTCAAGTGACACGCGTGCTCCTTTAACCTTATACCAACATGTCTTCCCGTTTGTCCAATGTATACATACCTATCCGCATGTACAGAGGAAGCTATAAAGATAGGTCCTTGAAGTAAATTGTTCTTGCAGTTCTTCTTGGAATAGGCTACCCTATTTTCCTTGAGGTGATGTAGACGGTACATCTTTGGTAGGTAGATAGGTTGTTGCAGATATCTTTTTTCCTGTCTTTTATTTTTCCAGCTTGTTCAATATTCCTATTCGTTCTAAGGGGAGATCCTAGATGTTGATGTAGTTCCCCGTCTAAGTGTTCCGAAATTGGCACGTGCTTGATATGTACTATACTGGGTTGGCTCCTATGTCTTCAAGCAGTAATGTTATCGAATTCAAAGGTGTCCAACACACAAAATATCAAAAAAATGTTATTTCAAAACGTCTATGTATATACGTTTTCAAATTACATTTTTATAACATATCTGAAACTTTTTAAGATAAATTTTCAGAAAGTTTCCAATTCGTGCATGCACCTAGTTTTTAAAAACTGTATTTTAGATGCATAATAAATTTATGAAGCCAAAGGATTCATTGAAATATACATAAAAAAATCTTGAAAAAGGAAGAAAAACAAATTTAAAACCCGTGACTTATAAGGAAGCAAGATTGTACCTGCTTTAACTTGCCGCGTATGCAAGTTAAAACATCATTACGCCAAAGAATTTATACCAAAGAAAGAATATGCCAAAGAACATCATTAATACAGTACCAACTTGACTATGGTCACTCTGTATAGTGTATATTTCCTTCCCCAGGAACTTAGCTCAAGGTCAAATATAATATTAGCCGAACCAATTTTTAAGCACCTTTTTGAAATTTGTAGTAGTAAAAATTTGTTCATATCCCAAAATATAATGACAAATATTTGAAAGAGTAATGTATTTTTACTTACCTAAAAAATCAATTAAATCAGTAGGTAGTTAATAAATATTTCTGTAAGTCAGATGCAAAAACAAACACCACACCAGTCCAGTACCTGCCACTTAAATGAAGTAACCTTAATTCCTCTTTAGGTTCCATTTACCAACTATGTCCTAATCTTAATAATTTTCGCATTACTCAATATTTTGCAATGCAGAAGACATGTATGTTACATAGCCATAACATTGAAAACTACTCGACTTTCACTTCTTGGTTGAAGTTAAATAAAGAGTCATATAATTATCGACTTGGCAACTTTTTTCTCCCAATTATGACCACTTAATGCATTTAATTATCACTTTCACTTATTGTACTTATCTACCCTTTCCTACTTATATCTATAGATAGGATGATAATTACTTCAGAATTTAGTGGTGATATTAGTGTTATGCTTAACATTTAAGTAAAGATTGAATACCTTACTAGTACTATTGTTTAATTAGTATTTAATATTCCTCTTCAACGAATGCTTACATGGTTTGTCTCAAAAAATATAACAACCAAGAAAATGGAAGATCAAAAAAAATTTAATATTATTGAAGACTTGGATCCTGGAAAAATTAGTGAAGTCTACTATATAGGGTGTCTGTCTGCTCGGCATACCGTTAAAGCGTGTTCCGAGTACAGTCTTTCCAATATCAATTGAAGAACCAAGAGGTTGACAGTATGTACCAGGTTCGGTCGCTGACGCAGCAACTCGGCATTGAAATATTCGAAAAACTTGTTCCCATATTTATTTAGCCATATCCATATACAGGTCTGTTCGAACTAAACGTGGTGGTAGAAATGTATACGCCCAGTTGAAGAATGCGAGCACGGGCAAACGAAATACAAACACAGCTGCATTAGGCCACTGGGAAATAAATCTCAGTGGTTGACAAATTGCCCAGCAGTGCAGTGCAGCAATGTGGAATTTGGTGTGATTTAATTGTAATGCAATTGTAATATGATTAATCATTGATATTACAATTTCGAAAGGGAGAAATAATATTATTATTTACCATCAATATAATACAATTGTTTGAGGACATAAATAATTAAAATATGTTGTTGGCCAAATAAACATATAATAGAAATTTTCTACACATTATATATAAATAATTATAATTTTTTACCTTTAGCGGAAAACTTTTTTAGGGACGCCTATGAAAGTCATTAAATTTTATTGCCAGGCGTTTTTTTACATGTTCAACTTTAGTCTCAGAATTCCTCCCTCCTCCCTCCTTCCACCCCTATGTGTCTGTCAAATATTTTTGGGACACCCGGTATAGACCTAGTCGTGCTATGAGGAGAAGGGAATAAAGAAAATACTTTGTATTTTATTATAATCCACACATACATTCACACATGGTGTGAACTGATATAAAAAAAATTCTAACCTAATAATTGGAATACGAATATTTCACTACATATTTAAAAATGCTTCAGAAGGGATTTTGTCAACTTTATATAAGTCTATAAATAGTGCCAGAGCTTTCTTCAGATCATAATTGCATTCTTCTAGACACCTGCAATGAATTAGTCAATTCTTAGTGTTAAAAATAGCCCTCAATTTGGGAATATAATTTATAAACAAATATGCAAACAAAACAAACAAGTTGTCAACAAAGCACTATATCTGCAACTTACAATGTAATCACAGGAAAATTGATTCATCTCCTTTTAATGTTTCTATTAATTTCTAAAGATAAAAAATGCAACACTCATGGGCGTAGCCAGGAATTTTTCTAGAATTAGGGGGGCCGTGCCTCCCCCTGCCCCCTCTGGCTACGCCCATGGCAACATTATAAACTGTGAGATTTACTTTATGATACCATACTAATTGGACATCTTGTTACAAAAATAAGGACTAACATTTTTTTTAGTTAATATCAAGAAGAAAGAAGAAATTACTTTTTAATTTAAATAAAAATGGAATTAGTGGTATTCACAAATATTTGAGAAATTTGCTATAGAATTTGATTTTTTGATCAGTTCACAGTTGGCCTTAATATTTAATTTTATTGTAATATCTAGTAAATTTGGTATCCCACAAAAATTTTTTGCTCTTTAACTCTCCATAAAAATAAAAATATCTTCCATTTATTTTATTCCGAAATGATTCATTTTACTGAAAAAAAAAAATCCTGACTACTGAATTTTAGCATCAGTTCACTAACTCATTGTATACTGTATATTAATAAGGTAGGTATATATTACTTTGAATGCTTTTAATCGAATTTAACACTGATTCTACTTGGATTATAAAACATACGCATATGAAGCTAATTTTAAAATATTTGGTTTTGATAAATACGAATTCAGTTAATTAAAAAAAGACATTTTACTTACTTTTTAGACCAGTCCGTATTTAGGTTTGTAATAATTTTAAGAGCATTTGCCAGCTGCTGCTGATCCTTAACAGTCTCCGCAACAGGTATGATATCTATACGTGTCGGTTTAGGGTTTTTAAAGCTGGTACTTAATTGCACATTTAAAGCATTATAGACATGAAGTTGTTCATTTATTATAACCCATTCCTGTCCTGCACTTAGCATTTGTAAGGCGAATGTCCTCGAAAAACCGAGACACCTCTCAGCATCCAAAAGGTTCTGAGGCAATTCTCGAAAAACCCCACATACATTAATAACTGCACAGTTTGGCTGGAAAATGATTTTAATTAATTTGATCTAAAAATTAAAACATACTGAACATTTCCAATATTTGACCCCATAAATTTGCAAAGAAATTGCCCGAGTTGGTAAGTTTCATTTATAAATCACCCTGTATAACTTATGGTAAATCACTAAAATCCCTAAAATTAGCCAATAAATCATTTCTTAATCAATTTGTTGGGTTGAAAATTAGTAAATGTAAAACTTGTTTTATATTTATTAAATTGTCCAAGGAATTGTTACAATTCGCATTTTTTTTTAGGTAGGTACTTTTTTAATATTACAATAAATTAACCGATTTATTGTGTAAATTTGAGGTTACCAATATACCTGGGGTGCCGCCCATAGAAATTTTCATTTTCAATTATGTTTTGACAGCGCTGAACATGCAGAGCTATCGTAGAGTGCGACTTACGACATATGGAACAAATTAATTTTTAATGACTGGTAGTACAGTTTAATTTTTGATCGTCTGGAACTGGTATTCAGTAAAATATTTATGACTTCTGTGGTTATAACGACTGATCTTTATTTTAAAAGTTGCTAATCTTAAATTTTACTATTGTTGGCTAATTTATTGTAACGTAAAAAAATGGCGAGTTGTAACAATTTCTTGATAAAAAAATTAGTAAATGTAATATCCATTTTACAAATACAAGTGATTTGCTGCTATCCGATACCTGAACCAATACCTATGAAAAATATTACTTATTCATAGACGTTTGATTTCTATTTTATCTTTCAATTAATACAAAAATTTTCTTACAGTGCTATAAATGACATCCACTTTAAAAGAGGACGGGTCATGTTCTGACGGTGGCAACTGATTAAAAATCTTCATTATAGTATAAGCTCCCCTAAACAGATATTCCGTATTTCGTGAAAAATCCGCAATTTTCAATAAGTTCCGAGCACAATTGTTGTATACCCTTAAACTGAAAAATGTATATTGTATTATTGTAAACTTTTATTAAGTAGTCGTATACAGGGCCATGACATGACAGAGACATTGGCGTTCCATATAAACATATGAACTCCCTTATTAGATTTTTACTAAAGATTTCAAGCACCTAGTCGTCACGCCGTGGTCCTGATGGTAACTATATTTTCAAAAATGTTTAAAAAATATTACTGTGCAGAACTAGAAGACAATTGCCCAGGAATGTACGATGCTGTGAGTGAAAACATGGCGTTAGTATGGTACAAGCCTTCCATCATCATTCGATTTCTGGAATCGTAGATAGTAAAAAAATATTCCAAAAATTGATTTGCCAAGTCGTAACAGTCTGGGTTGCAGAGGAAGTTAGGTTTTATAACTGAAAAAATTCCTTCCTTTATTAATACTCCATCCTAAAAATTTGAATTCGGACTTTAAAAAACAAATTTATAATATACATTACGAAACACAACAAATTATTTCTACTATTTTTTACAGTTACATATCCAAATACATATTAGTATTATAGTTATAAAATAGTAATACAAAGTAGCGTTACTTAAAACGATACAAACGTCACGTTCAGTACTATGCTGGTAAATTAAGGAAATTTTATCAAGTGACTGCAGATGAAACTGATCATGAAGGAGTGGAACAGTCACACACCAAAAAAACCTCGAGCAAGCAGATGTTGTCGGATCAATAAGGATATTCCTGCTCTAACTCCGGATATAATAAATGAAAAATATAGATCGATCTGAGCAGTCCGAAGTAATAATTAAGCGCAAGCTAATATTAAACTTACCAGAATAGAAATTTTTGGGCAGTAGCGTTCAACATCTTTAACATATGCAATAGTACTATCATAATTATCACATATAGGATTCTGGTCCAGCACTAGCTCAGAAACTTCAGAAGTCTTTAAAGGCATTAAATTATCAATATTTGCAATCTAAAAGTATATAAAAATACGTACATAAACTTTACCATCATAAATTATTTTGTTAGGTATCTTAAATAATTTTCACTTTCTCTTGGTCTATGTTATATTTTGTTCGTTTATGAACCGAAATAGAAACAAATGGTCGTTCTCAGTCCCCCGGTTACAAGCATATTTTAACTGTTTAAGGGATTATTTGGTTTCTGCTAATTAAAGGTCCACTAGAGACAGTTTCGACATCTAATACATTTAAATTGTAATCACTTACGAGATTATTGCTAAAATCAAGGTATACCACTTTTACCCCAGATATGGCATCCAAAGAATTTAATAATTTGATTCGATTGTGGCTTAAAATAAACCTCTCAGGTAAAGGTACCAGATGTTTTGAGAGATGTAAAACGAAGTACATAATTTTTGGTTGGGACAAGGGGCAAAATTCTGTCAATCCTAAAAGAAAAAGGTTGTTAAACAAAACTGAGTGACGATTTATAATCTATATTTTTGCAGCTGAACTACAATTTAATACTATATAATGCAGAATTTATTTAAAAAGTTTTACTAAGACTTATTTCAATTAACTCGCATAATAAAACATTCTTCCTTACCTCTTTCTTCACTAAAATTAGATAAATCGAGTGTTCTTGTTGAAGAATCATATCTTCTTGTTAAAGCACCGACGATATTTTTCTGGACATCAACCTTAAATTCACTTGTCGTGGCAAATTTTAAAATTATAGTTAATTTAAACTGAAACAGAAATAAGTAAAATAAATAAAACACATTACGCTTTACTTACTGGTTTTGAAGGGTCTTCTGGATTCGGTACTGTCAAATTATCTTTGGCCAATTTTGTTATAGCAGGACCACAATTTCTTGCAAGAAAATGAGCAGTTCCATGATCTTTACCATAAGAAACAGGTATTAAATCAAGAGGATGAACATGATCTAAAATTGCCCCTAAAATTACGTTACGTTTATGTTTTTCCGTGTTGCAAATCTAAAAATATATTTAGATTAACGATGAAACATTCCTGTTAAAAATATTTATGGTATTTCCTTCCTAAATATTTTGCCACATTATTTTCTATCTACTTAACATTATATAATTTTAGAGGCAAAAATAAATTTGTTAAACTAAGCCCTAACTGATCTTTGTTGCATTGACAAAATATTAAAAATTTCTTATTAAATACTCTTCTAGTAAATAAATGTGACATTGGCTAAAAATCTCTATTTGATCACATAACGTGCATATTTTTTTCCGCTTATGTGTTTACCCACCATAAATTTATGCCAGTGATTTAAATTATCAATCAAGTTTTTATGTTTATAAATTATTCCAGTAGGTAAATTGTTTTCATTTATAGTCACCCTATAAGAATCAAAAGTATTTGCATTCTTCATTTTCTGCCAATTTTAATAGGCAATGACTAAATGAATAACAAAATTAACCTAAAAAACAAAATATCTATGTTTTAGGATAATGTTTTTTTTTTTAGAAAGATCGAATTCTCAAACAGTGAACAGTGCTGCCGCGGCGTATTCTCTATGCGTACCCAGCGCACCACACATTAAATAGAAAATGTACTAAAACTTATTTTTCATTAATAATAATTGGCAAGTTGACAAATCAAAAATAAACACTATAACACACTACAATAAAGAAGACACTACAATCTGTGACTACAGTAAATACACAATTTTTTATAAATAGGTTTTCAAAACTGCTTAGGGTGTGCGAGTTGGAACACTCCACAGTGCTTTAGATCAGAGCAGTCAGTGCACAGGAGTAGTGTATATACAGTAGAGTAGAGATGTGTAGTTCGTGAACGAATAGTTGAAAAGAACTATTCACTTCCAACAAACTGAACGAACTGTTTCATCATTCTTTCAATGTATAGTTCGTTTTGAACTGCGAACGTGCGCGTGCGTCTAGCTAGATTATACAATGTTCATAGTATAGTGCTGGTAAAAACCGGAAAAAAGTGAAACCAGTTAACCGGGTTCCGTAAAAACCGATTTCAGATAAAATCGTTAAGTCGAATAGTTGCTAAAACCGGTTATTCGAATAACCCGTTACTTGAATCGCCAAGTTTACGAAGAAATCGATCTCCAAAAAAAAAAAGGTCAATTGCAATCGGACAAATCGATGTCTAAAAAAAAGGAAGTAGATCATCGAATAATCGGATATTTGAAGATTCCAATAACCGAAATAACCGGTTTTCGGATATTTGAAGAATCGAATAACCGAATAACCGGTTTTCGGATTTCATAAAAATTCGAATTATCCGAAACCGGTTAACCGACTATCCAAAAAACCGATTTCAGTTGCCAGCACTAGTTCATAGTAAGTATATAACATTCAAATATTTTTTTATAATGTACAATGTACCCGATAATAGGTAAGTCAAAGGTCGGAAATTGTTTGATACGGCACCGTTAGTATGTGCATACAAAATAAATTAAATATCGAAAAAAAAATCTTTTTGTAACATGCCGCGCCGGCTACTGCACGTGGCACGATGTCGGCTTCAAAAACAAACCATTGCCGCTGCCGCTGTCAGGTGTCGATGCTGAGCTGAGCAGCTCATTCGTGGTGGAGAATATAGGTAGTAAAATTGAGTCAAGGCAAAAGAACTACAGTTCATTTCGAACTGTAAAAATGAAATATTCTTTGAAGTGAGTAATTCACAAACACCCCCCGCGCGCTAACCTTTTCTGTTTCAGAGACAGCCAGGATCAAGAAACGAAGACAACGACACTCACACACACACACACACACACACACACACACACACACACACACACACACACACACACACACACACACACACACACACACACACACACACACACACACACACACACACACACACACACACACACACACACACACACACACACACACACACACACACACACACACACACACACACACACACACACACACACACACACACACACACACACACACACACACACACACACACACACACACACACACACACACACACACACACACACACACACACACACACACACACACACACACACACACACACACACACACACACACACACACACACACACACACACACACACACACACACACACACACACACACACACACACACACACACACACACACACACACACACACACACACACACACACACACACACACACACACACACACACACACACACACACACACACACACACACACACACACACACACACACACACACACACACACACACACACACACACACACACACACACACACACACACACACACACACACACACACACACACACACACACACACACACACACACACACACACACACACACACACACACACACACACACACACACACACACACACACACACACACACACACACACACACACACACACACACACACACACACACACACACACACACACACACACACACACACACACACACACACACACACACACACACACACACACACACACACACACACACACACACACACACACACACACACACACACACACACACACACACACACACACACACACACACACACACACACACACACACACACACACACACACACACACACACACACACACACACACACACACACACACACACACACACACACACACACACACACACACACACACACACACACACACACACACACACACACACACACACACACACACACACACACACACACACACACACACACACACACACACACACACACACACACACACACACACACACACACACACACACACACACACACACACACACACACACACACACACACACACACACACACACACACACACACACACACACACACACACACACACACACACACACACACACACACACACACACACACACACACACACACACACACACACACACACACACACACACACACACACACACACACACACACACACACACACACACACACACACACACACACACACACACACACACACACACACACACACACACACACACACACACACACACACACACACACACACACACACACACACACACACACACACACACACACACACACACACACACACACACACACACACACACACACACACACACACACACACACACACACACACACACACACACACACACACACACACACACACACACACACACACACACACACACACACACACACACACACACACACACACACACACACACACACACACACACACACACACACACACACACACACACACACACACACACACACACACACACACACACACACACACACACACACACACACACACACACACACACACACACACACACACACACACACACACACACACACACACACACACACACACACACACACACACACACACACACACACACACACACACACACACACACACACACACACACACACACACACACACACACACACACACACACACACACACACACACACACACACACACACACACACACACACACACACACACACACACACACACACACACACACACACACACACACACACACACACACACACACACACACACACACACACACACACACACACACACACACACACACACACACACACACACACACACACACACACACACACACACACACACACACACACACACACACACACACACACACACACACACACACACACACACACACACACACACACACACACACACACACACACACACACACACACACACACACACACACACACACACACACACACACACACACACACACACACACACACACACACACACACACACACACACACACACACACACACACACACACACACACACACACACACACACACACACACACACACACACACACACACACACACACACACACACACACACACACACACACACACACACACACACACACACACACACACACACACACACACACACACACACACACACACACACACACACACACACACACACACACACACACACACACACACACACACACACACACACACACACACACACACACACACACACACACACACACACACACACACACACACACACACACACACACACACACACACACACACACACACACACACACACACACACACACACACACACACACACACACACACACACACACACACACACACACACACACACACACACACACACACACACACACACACACACACACACACACACACACACACACACACACACACACACACACACACACACACACACACACACACACACACACACACACACACACACACACACACACACACACACACACACACACACACACACACACACACACACACACACACACACACACACACACACACACACACACACACACACACACACACACACACACACACACACACACACACACACACACACACACACACACACACACACACACACACACACACACACACACACACACACACACACACACACACACACACACACACACACACACACACACACACACACACACACACACACACACACACACACACACACACACACACACACACACACACACACACACACACACACACACACACACACACACACACACACACACACACACACACACACACACACACACACACACACACACACACACACACACACACACACACACACACACACACACACACACACACACACACACACACACACACACACACACACACACACACACACACACACACACACACACACACACACACACACACACACACACACACACACACACACACACACACACACACACACACACACACACACACACACACACACACACACACACACACACACACACACACACACACACACACACACACACACACACACACACACACACACACACACACACACACACACACACACACACACACACACACACACACACACACACACACACACACACACACACACACACACACACACACACACACACACACACACACACACACACACACACACACACACACACACACACACACACACACACACACACACACACACACACACACACACACACACACACACACACACACACACACACACACACACACACACACACACACACACACACACACACACACACACACACACACACACACACACACACACACACACACACACACACACACACACACACACACACACACACACACACACACACACACACACACACACACACACACACACACACACACACACACACACACACACACACACACACACACACACACACACACACACACACANACGGGGGCGTACGTGTCTTTTGGTGTATTTGTCTGTCTGGTATATTGTTTGTCGGGGGTCGCAATTTTAAAGAAATGTATTTTAAAGTAATGCAAATAACTGATAAATAAGTAAAAACTTACCTGGGCATAACCCCGGGACAGGTGCCTGCAACAAAGATGCCGACGGCCTCTATGCTTAGCCGGGGATTAGGTCGGTGATTAAAAGGAAAGAAAGGGATTCTTTCCAGGTAGCCTTAATAAAGGCAGGTAGATTTTGCTCGTTGCAATCACTTCACCTCACAAACAAACACGTCCGCTCAGCTCGGCTGTTCGCACTGAACTGGACTTGACGGCCTTGACTCTCCAACTCCATCAAGAGGCAAGTTCAGTTTTGCATCTAGATGCTCTAGACATATCTCCTTGTCTTTTCATCTCTTATAAATAGAAATGACCAAAAGACATCTGGAGCGTCTAGATGTTAATACCGAACTCGAACTTGCCTAAGGTTAAAATGGATGAAAGTTGGTTAATTTTTCCGTGTCCTCATCAAGTTACTTCTGAACGCAGCCATTATATTTGTGTTTGGGACACGTTCGGGATTATGGAAAATGAATAGATGGAGTTTTGAGATTTTGAGATAAAAACAATGGTGTTCTGTGATTATTTTGTAGTTTTTGTGCATTTATTGTCAAAATTTGTTTAGAATGAGTTATATATTAATCTAGAATTTATCCAAAGTTTTTATTTATGTCATACTCGATATGATGCTAAATACTGCATATGCGATACAATTCACTTCTGAAGAAATTTGTTATTTTCGATAAAAAGGTATGTAATATTTTTTTCTAGGTTAAAAACCTCAAAATTGCTCTGATATACCTACATCGAAAATTCTAGTTTTTGTGGCCTTTACTTTTTAGATAGCAGTAATAGTGTACTATTTACAGATTGGTTAAAATTTTAGGGCTGCATGTAATTTATGTATCCACTTGATAGATATTAATAAAGAAAATAATAAAACTGAAAAATAAAAACCTTATATTTAATAGTTTTTTACGAAGAATCTACGTATAACAATTGATAATCACGGAAATTGGAGGAGATATGCCAGCAGCTACGTTAGGTAGCATTCAACATCCAAATAATGAGGATTGCGGTATCCGAGATGTTTGGGCTCACAACCTGGAAGATGAGTTCCGAACAATAAGGCAGGTAGGTACTACTAAAAATATCATCAATAATTTTAAGATACATTCAGAAGTACTTAATTAATTTTTATTCGTAAATTGTAACTGTTTTTAAATTTATAGTTTGCGATTTAAATTTAACATTTTAATATAATTAAGTATCCTCATTTTATGAAATACTGTTTTATATTTATCTAACACGTTCTTACATAAATCATTGCAAAAAGTAATTTATGGTTATAATATAGTTTGCATAATACCTAACCTAATATTTTTTATAAATTTTGTCTTATTAATAAAAATGTGAGTTTAGTATTTATTATATTATAATTTCCATTTATTACCATTATTTATTGAAGGTTTATAAATAATTCTCTTAAGTAAAATGTAATAATCTGCTGAGGTACTGGCAACCACATTTAATTAATAATTTTTTTTAAGATTGTACAAAAATACCAGTATGTGGCGATGGATACAGAATTTCCAGGTGTTGTTGCTAGACCTATTGGTGAATTTAGGAGTTCCGCAGATTATCAATATCAGATGTTGAGGTGCAATGTCGATTTATTGAGAATCATTCAGTTGGGCCTTACATTTTTAGATGATAATGGTAAAACGGCTGGAGGTTCATACACAACTTGGCAGTTCAACTTTAAATTCAATCTACAGTAAGCGTATATATTTTTTTATTAGATTGTATGCATTTACCACTTTGCTTTGGTCTGTATTTTTAAGGGAAGACATGTATGCTCAGGACAGTATAGATCTACTGACTAATTCTGGGATACAGTTTAAAAAACATGAAGACGAAGGCATTGAGCCGTTAGAATTTGCCGAGCTGTTGATGTCATCGGGCATAGTACTAATGGAGAACATAAAATGGCTATCATTTCACTCTGGCTATGATTTTGGTTACCTCATCAAATTATTAACAGACAACAATTTACCTCAAGACGAAAATGAGTTCTTTGATCTGTTAAAGTTGTATTTTCCAACAATATATGATGTCAAGGTAATTTTGCAAAAAGGAATTTTGAGATTGTAACAGTTTTTTTTTAATAATTTTTAATTTTCAGTATCTTATGAAATCCTGTAAAAACTTAAAGGGTGGCCTTCAAGAGGTAGCTGAACAATTGGATTTGGAAAGGATTGGGCCCCAACATCAGGCAGGATCTGATTCCCTACTGACAGGCATGGCATTTTTTAAAATGAAGGAGGTAAGTTAATGTTTATTGTCAGGTTTAATAGAGTATGAAAATCTTTATTTTTGTATCCCTTAAAAATTCTTTATGAGCTCTTTTATGCAGGAAATGTTGAAAATGCTGCATTGCGTATATAGCTGTGCAATTTATTGTGACATTCATTAGAAAACACATTATCTACAAAAATATATTACAAATATTTTGTAATTTTATCGACATATTTTTAGAGAATCCAAAAAAATTTAAATTACAAAAAACTACATCAACTCATTTCATCATTTTCATTCATTCTGATTTTTTCAAACACTATTTCCAAACTGTTTCATTTTTAAATACGTCTATTACACACGGTAGAAATTCACAATATTCATGAGTATTATTACCATTAATTTTAGTCTTATGAGACTTGTTCATTATAACCGAAGATAAGCGAACAAATTTGACATCTACTATCGTTGAATTTGATTTTAGATGTTCTTTGAAGACACTATTGATGACTCAAAGTTTTCTGGACATCTTTATGGACTCGGTACTTCTTTCGCAGTAAATGGAACCTCAAATAACTATGCAAATGATAACGGCGACACGACGAACTCCTCATGAAATCCATTTATACTTTGTTTATTTAAGCTGTTAAGCGTAAGATAGAAAACGTGAATTATTACAATAGACATAATTCTAGCAAATTTTGTTCATAAATTAGATGATAGTTTTTTTACATTACTATAAAATATTTAAGGTTTTAACGACACACATTAAAAAAACTAACCCATTCATTTAATAAAAGAATAAATTTATGATTAGTACCCATGTCATCATTTTTACGACTTCAATTTCTTTTTGTTTCTCCTCAAATTGTGTGTTCACATTTTTAATTTTATATTATCGTTTTTAAATAAATAATTCACAGTACAAAACTACAGTGTCATTCTTTGACTGTTCGTGTAGCATTTAAAGTACACTGCCTCCCATTATTGGTGGCATGCTAGGGTATGTCGATTATTATTAATAGAAAATTGCGGTTCATGCAAATGTTGACCACCTGCTGAAAAAGGTTTATACCAAAACGAGTCTTTGTTTTTAAGTTTTTGATGTACAGGGTGTTTTTAAAAGTAGCACAAATGGTGCCGGTGAATCTACAGCTAAAAAGAACGTGTTTCTCATAAAAATGAGTTTCGTAAAATGTTCACCTCTTAGGTGACAGCCTCTCAAAGTTTCTAAAAAAAATATGGAATAGCAGCTTTAATCAAGAAAGGTATAATAGTCAACTTCTCTACGATTGAAATAAGCACCCTAAGTTATTTTTTTGCTACAACTTTTTTGTTTGACAAAAATTGATTATTCAAAAATACGTTTCATATAGCTTGGTTTATTTTAAAACTTTTACCTCCCACTTTTTTGCTCTAAAACTAACTGTTTATTAACAAAAAAATTAAATTCATTATCACTCACATTACATCGGTATAGTCTTTCCGAAGTCAGTTGAACATATATAAAAACGCCTAGCAATAAAATTTAATGAGTGTCATATGCATCCTTAAAAAAGTTTTCTGCCAAAGGTAAAAAATTATAATAATTTGTATATAATGTGTAAAAAATTTCTATTATACATATGTTCATTTGACCATCAACATATTTTAATTATTTATGTCCTCAAACAATTTTATTATATTGATGGTAAACTAAATTTCGTTTTGTTCAGTTTCAAAAGGTCTCCAAAATGCCATGTTGTAATAATATTAGTAAACCAAATATCCCTCTTATTTCTTCCTTTCGCAATTGTAATATGAATGACTAATAGAAGGTGCCTATAATAAATTAAAATTACTTGAATTACACCAAATTCCGCATTGCTGCACTGCACTGCTAAGCAACTTGTTGACAACTGAAATTTATGGCTGGTCGTCCAGTCCGGCTGTGTTTGTGCCACTTCTACCTGCGCTTATTCTTCAACTGGGCGGCCAGAGCTGTATATGGGTATAGTTAAATAAATATAGAAACAAGTTTTTCAAATATTTCAATACCTAGTTGCTGCGTTAGCGACTGAACCTGGTACATACTGCCATCCTCTTGGTTCTTCAATTGAGATCGGAAAGACTATACCATTTATGCTACTTCTTTTGAAAACAACCTGCATATGACCCAAATTCTGTTTAGTAGTTTATTTGTTTTGGTAATTGTCAAGACTAGTTGATATAATCATTATTGGTATTTATACCTTAAAAAAATTATGTAAACATCATGTATGATCACCTTTAGAAAAGAAATTTTATTGAAATTACAAAAACTGAAAAATATACAGGGGTATCGGTACAGGTATACATTTATAAAATATATAAATTTAACAAAAATTGCATACAAGTGTTTAGAATGTAATTTTGAACTAAAAAATTGCAAAAATGATAGAAAATGGAATTAGTATATTTTTTCACATCCTAATACATAACCAACGTTACCTCACTGACAATAATGTGCCATGAGCTATAGTAATAGAAGTAGGTAATTTTGTGGTTTGTCACCCTGTATATAAAATGTCCATTTTATGAGGGCAGCCGCTCAAAAAAAAATAAAAAATTGACCAAAAAATAAAAATAAAATGAAACATTTGTGAGAACCAGGAAGCTTGGTAAGTGTGGAACGTTTCCTAGTACAGTTTGTAAAAGTTGCGATACATTTTAAACTTACATTTTCTTGCAAATTAATTTTAGTTTGGTTGGTTTAAAATGTAAAATTTTCTTTGTAGAAATAATTGAAATAATTTCTTTTAACCGATTTTGGTGATCAGATGAATGTTTATGAATAGTGTTTGAGAAAATTTTAAATTATTTCAAGTAAAAAAAAACAAGGTATAAGCAGAATTTAAATTAGAAAGTACTATTAAGCCATGTAGGCAACCAGCAATACTCAAAGGTAAACTTTTTGGTTATATTTTTTTTACACCATTTCTTCACTTTAGTTTTTTTCATTTTTTTACTCCAAATGCTCCATATTTGCATCATAACTGATCATAACCATACTGGTGTAACAACGCTAGAGGTTTTTGAATGTGCTGTTATAATTATTGTGTATATAATTTGTTAGATTCATGCCTTGGTGCTAGGTAAGTCTTTTACAGTTTTTTATTGTATTGTAATCATCTAAGAGCCCTACTAGTTTCCAGTGTGGTTTATGGAAGTTCTCTTCCAACAAGCTCACACTGAAGTTGTCTTATCTCAATAAACCGCAGAAGCAAAGTGTACGCAAGGAATCAGCCCTGTTTGCAGACATTAATAAGTTTTCAGATAATTATTAACAAAAATACGTTTTAATTTGTATAAAAATGTATTGTTGTAAATGTATATACATATATAGGCAAACTATGAATACTTCCAGGAATCCCAAAAATCCTAGCACCTAAATCTAAAATGATTTGGTATTGAGTATTAGTGTGAATAGTAGCAAAACAATAAAAAAGTTACGAATTGGATTGCTGGAGTGATTATGTGTATATAAAAAATGAAAAATTGGTCTAACCTATATCTAAACCGTATAAATAGATTGAACTAAAAAAATTGTGTTTGACAAGCTCCACTTCAAGCAAATTATATTTCGGTACAGTCTTTTTGTTGCCCAAGCAAAATGCATATTTAGTGAAGCTGTGGTAATATCTATGAGAGTTACACAATTTTTTTGGCTCCATAGCCAATATAAAAACATCACAATAAAAAAACCTACTAAACTATCACAATATTATTTCTGTCAACAGGATGGAGAGTAAAAGATTTTATTAGAAACGATTTGTCTCAAAGTTGATATTTTACATTCCACTAATCATATTTTTAAATTTATATTTTCTGCGTTTAGTATCATGTCTAATGATGTGTAATAGTTAGGTACATATTTTAAATATTTAATAAATAGTTTTGATACATCAGTTATAGACTAATAAAGTTTTGTTTAACAAACCAGCAAAATAGAAAAAAGTATGTTGCTCCTTAGCGCATTTCACTTTCATCAAAAACTTCATCACAACGATAATTCTATAATAAATACATATTGCATCTTATAATTATTGATATAAAAAATTTATTACAAAAAATAATCTCGGAACTTTAGTAAAAATTTATTCTGATGATTCCGATTTATTAAGGAAACTTCACCAGATGATAGAACAAATTATTTTAAGCATTATGAATGTGGGTCTTAGTTCACTTTGTTTTCGAGATACAGGGTGTTGAAATTAGAAAAAAATATCACATTTTCTTAAATATCTCTGATGATGTTTAACGTAGACTGACAAAATTTGAGCCAGTGATTTATCTAAGTAGAACGAAAAATCTGCTAAGTTGAGTCCAGTGGTGAAGATACTAGGGTTCAGTACCATTAGAAGTCTCAGAATTCTACAAATTTAATTAGTGCTTTTTATTATTAGTGGACTTTCTAAGAAAAAACCCACATTTTGTTTGAAAAACGAACCATGTTCCTGCTCACATACATACAATATAATAAATAAATCGAAAATAACTTTAATTCTCTAAGAGTATATAGCTCCTAAAAATTTTACGTTAATCATTTTTGATGGGCTCTGGGCAAATGGACCGAGACAGAACACAGGAAATACTGGACTTCAAGGCCAGGACACAGCCATCCTAAGGAGTTCATGGAGTATCCCTCGAAGGAAAGAGCAAACGATAACTCATACGGGACACTGTCACTGTCGGAAACATCTATATAAGCTAAAGCTTGTAGACAGTCTGGTCTGCCGAGGATGTGACTCGGTGGATGAAACTTGCACGTAGTAGAATGAGGAGACCTTATTTGGAACCCAAGGAACTGAGAAAAGTGTCAGCAAGGAAGCATTTGGACTTTGTCAAAAGGGCTTATTAGGACCAACCATTAGGAAAGAAGAAGAAGAAGAATCATTTTTGAACTTTTGGATACACTACGTTCTGTTTAAAATTATATTTCTAACAAAAAATTTCCATAAACTGTTTTTGTGGAACTAATAGCTTTAGAGTTACTCGAAATATTTTTTCTTAGAATTTTAATTAGTAATAAAAATGCTAATCGCTTTTGCAGAATACTCATTGACATTGAAGTTCTGAGGCTCCTAATAGTACTGACTGATTTGTAAGTAAATTTAGCAGGTTTTTGTTTCCATTCAAATAAATCAGCGGCCTAAGTTAAACACTTTCAGAGATATTTTAGAAAATGTGACATTCTTTCTAATTCCAGCAAACTTTTTACTTAAAATAATTTGTGATATCTCCTGGTGAAGTTTATGTCTTAAAATATTGATGTCAGACTTATACAAAATTTATGTTTTAATATCTAATTAATACCATATTTTCTAAAACATGATTTAGTGATTATAAACTAGTTGTATAGCTTATACTGCAAACTTACATTTGTATCTATCTTTTTTTTTAATTCCGAATAAAAAACTAAGAAAATCTACCGCGAGTGAATTAAGTTGGAAAAGTTTTATTTCAAATAACATATACTTTTAGAATTGGTCAGTTATAACTATGCAACTAGCCTATATCTTTGAGAAAAATTCACACAATCTCTTTAGTTAGCGGAATAATCTCTGTCGGCTATATTTTGAGCTATAAATATGTCTACACATTTTATAAAATTTCAGACAATTTAAAACAATAATAAATTCTTTTCATAAAGATCCAATACGTACTTTATGTAATTTCGGTAAACTTAATCCGTGGAATAAAATTTTTTGGGACATTACATACGATTTTAACCTAAACATACACCTTCAGTCTAAAATAATCAAATAAAGTCAATAGGAAATAAAAAATTGACCTGTTTGAATGTTTCTCTTCAAAAAAGTGGAAAAGGGGTGGGGTGACGTTCTTGTACTGCATAGTATGTAGATATTCTTTTAGAGTAGAATACAGCTTTTATTTAGAGATATTCGAAAGATATTTTGGAGTTTGACATATGGACACAATACGGCTGTACGATCAAGTCTGTATGGATTAAAACAGGATAATATTTGTGAATCATTTGTTTCAGTTTTAATCACATTGTTTTAAATGACACATATTTAGTTTATATGGTTCTGATCATACAGTGAAAACTGTAGTGTATGGGACACATTATACTGAATTTTACATAATTGTCTTAGATATGTAGTTATAACTATTTAAATAGTTAATTATGAGTTATGGTATATATACTTTGACATATTTCTAAAAATTTATATATATTATTTTATTTGCTTTAGGAGCTAAAAAATTGAGTGTGATTGGTATGAAATTCCATACAGATTATTCCACAAAGAACATTGTATATCTGGATATTGTAACTAAAGACATATACTCTAACTCAAATACAGCAATTTGTATGTATTACAAATTCTCTATTAGTCTACTATACAATTTACTTTAAAAAATTCCCTTTATACAGAAGTGGTATGTCGAAAAATATATGTCGGTGATTATATGCCCATTGTTTAACCGTATTATATCTTAGTTATTCCATTCTACGTGTATCTAATTTGAGCTCTTCCCACACCTCAATATTTGCACCCTTCTCCTTTTTAATCCATCCAAATGACCAGCGCAATCCTTCTCTACCGGTTCTGAAATAGTTTTATTCGAAGTACAAAGTACGCACATATCCTGAGTAGAATGAATAATCCACTGAGTACAGCGACATCGATAATGTACGATGTCATGTCATCATTCATAGACATTTGATCTAAAAATGTCTTAGGATACTTGAAATGACAGTAGGGTACCGTACATTCCAACTTTGGCCTGTTTAGGCCATAAATAGCTATCATGCTGGCTTCGAACCCATACTTTAGGTAACTGGCATATGGTAACCACTTTATATAGTAAGGTATGTCATTTAAGTTAGAGAAGAAACCTGAGAATAACACCATCGGTATCGTTGATATTGGTCCTAAAAATACTCCACCCTGCAAAAAGAAAGTGATATTTAAAATATTTTAAGGCAATGGCTTTCAAGCAATTAATATGTATATAAAAAAGTTGCTCCTTAAATATTTTAGACTAAAAAAAACATTGATGAACCAAGAGTTTAAAGCAGTTGGTTTTTAAGATATGGGGTGTAAAAAATATCACATTTAATCAATAATAATAGCTTCACTAGTATAGTTTTCCGAGCTTGGCGGTATGTACCGGGTTAGGTCGCTACGCAACAACTCGGCATTGAAATATTTGAAAAACTTGTTCCCATATTTATTTAACCATACCCATATACAGGTCTGCGCGCGGGCAAACGGCAAACAGACACAGCCGGACTGGGCGACCAGCCATAAATTTCAGTTGTCAACAAATTACCTAGCAGTGCAGTGCAGCAATGCGGAATTTGGTATGATTCAGGTAATTTTAATTTATTTTAAGCACTTTCTATAAATCATTCATATTACAATTGCGAAAGGGAGAAATAAGAGGAATATTTTGTTTACTAATATTATTACAACATGGCATTTTGGAGACCTTTTGAAAAGGGACAAAACAAAATACCGCGAGAAAATATTGAATTAGTAGAACCGGTTGTTGATGAAAGAATTTAAAAATATAAATCTACATGTTCAATGTCGGCGTGTCATTTTAAATATTTACCGTTGTTTAAAAAAGGAAGAAAATGAAAAACCAGATAATGAAATTATAAATAGAATTCACATATATTAACTAAAGTTTCAGTGTCCACAATTTTTCGTGTTATTAAACAAGGTGTTATAGATCATTGTGTAAAGAGGAAGCGAAAACAAAAAAAAATATCGATGACATGACGAGAGATGTAATTCGGCGGACAATTTATAATTTATATAAAGAAAATTGAGGACATAAATTATTAAAATATGTTGTTTTCCAAATGAACATATAATTTTCTACAAATATACAAATTTTTATTTTTTTTTACCTTTAGCAGGAAACTTTTTTAGGGACGCTCAAGAAACTCATTAATTTTAATTGCTAGGCGTTTTTATACATGTTCAACTTACTTCGGAAAGACTATAACTTCGTCATAACTTTTCCTTTTATTTAATTTTCTGTAGTCATAATACTATCATTTGACAAGGAATTTAAAATTTCACAGATGTCTTCAATTTTCTTATTTCTCACTTTCAAATTCTACAATTTCCAACTTCACAGTATAGAATTCATATTTTTATTTTTGTTAATGAAATTTTTTCCATTATTTGTAATGTTCATACCCTTATGGTGGAATCTTTTCTTACACTGAATTGCGATGCAATTAGTATTACAATGTTCTTCCCATACTCACTTAATATGAATTTATACAATATATGAGTAATGAAATTAACTAATAAACTTGTGCTGCAAATAGTAGAAACCATCACTCACAGTTTATTGTAGAGTTCTGTTTTTTATTCAGCAACCAGTTTTTATTTCTCTTGCTATCGACATGCCACACATTAATTAAATACTTTGCAGTGTTTAAGTGAAGTATTTTAAGTATGCAAATATATCTCTGTAGATAAATATAAGTGTTTGAAGGTGATTCCAACAAAAACGATTTTAGTGGCATATATGCCAAGGTCCACCATTTACTTGCAACTAAATAAGACACTGGTGTGTATTTTATTAATCTATTGTTGTATTATTAAAACTATTTTAAAATCTTTTACTGATGACTGTGCAGACAAATGTCAAATTCTAATAATTAGACCAGACCACTTATAATATCTACTTAACAAAATAATTTACCTCAATATTGAATCCAGCACCAATTAATAAACCAAAACTTTGAGAAACTAGTGCTATTAGAACAGCCACCAGAAGAAACATTCCAAATCTTGTTGCGTCTAGCGGTTGAGATGTAATAAAATAGACCCCAATTATGTAACAAGTTGTTAAAATGATCTGAAAAAGTTGAAGGTAATCATTAACCATTTTTGGTTTGTAAACAATAATATGTAATTAAAATGAGATTGTGCTTTTTAGTAATATAACTTACTTGGAATGGTATATCAGCGAGAGTTTTTGCAAGGTAGTATGCTTTTACTGAGTACCAATAATTTAGATGCTCTCGAACGAAGACCGACATTTCTAGAGGAACTGAAAAAAAGTTAATTTAGTATGGAGATCATCAGTTACGTAAGCAGTAACTCACAAGTTAAGATTGTGGGCATCATTGCTGTGAACATCATAAACATTACGCAGAAAAATAAGCATCCTGCATTACTCGTAACTTTGGCAGCATCATTTCCTATGTCATAATAAATTAAACCTATTAGGCAGCCTATAATGAAGTGAGCGACCAATCTCATTCTTGTCAGTGTTTTATCCATGAGGATTATGTACATACTCCTTTTAAGCAATATGACGAATTGCTGGAAACCAGTGGTTGGAAATCCTGCAAAGTAATAATTTAACGGAGTTCCCCTATATTGAATGCCTTTAATACCATTTTTTTCTGATTGTGGTAGGTGTTCTGAGGAATCTAAAAGTGATGTTGTACATGTTGCTGGTGTGATGGGTGTTTTTACAGAGCCATTTGGGACCGCCACAGTTTCACCAGGAGGTCCACTCTGCTTGAAAATATCATTAGAGATCATTTTGTTTCCTTCATTGTGGCCCTGCATGATGTACTTGTTGCACTGACCTGCATTTACTGCTATTACTAGTTTTTGAACATAATCTCCATGTTCTCCACAAGCCACTTCCATCACTGGAAAATACATTTATAAATAAACATGTATGGATGTTATGTTTATTAGTTTCACCACAGAATATATAGTTAGGATATTCTGTGGTTTCACATTCAATGTGAGGATCGGAATACTAAATTGGTGGAAAAATATGGGAAGATTTGACCTCTACTGATACTTTGAAAATTTGAATTCCTGGTCCTAGACCACTGGTACACTTTAAAGAACAATGTTAAAAAACAGACAATTTTGGGCCATCAAAGGAAAAGTGTGAAACCAGTATTTTTATTCTAATTTTGGGGTGTTGAATACGAATATGGTATTTATTTTCCCGAAAACAATGGAGACATAATCAAAACAACCCCTGTATGGAGGTGAAAAACGAATTTATAATGACCAAAGAATACCATTTTAAACCACCTTCCTCGTCTTATCCCTTTATGAGGGTGAAAACGACTATTGTAGACATAAAATCCATTTTCTTGAAAAAAAATTCTTCGGTGGTCATGGTAGTTCAAATGAGAAAAAGAGACTTGACTTACATAATGTAACCCCTATGGGGATAAGGGTTTGAAAAATCTTACTCTTTCTTACACAAATTTACATAGTTGAACTTACCGTAATCAGCAGGATTGTGGTAACTGGGACAATTCAGTCCCATACTAGACAAGAACCTGACCAGCCCAGTTACGGGCCCCCTGTAAATGCACTGTCCCTCCGCCAACATATACAGGTGATCGAACATCTCGAAAAGCCGCGCCGAGGGTTGGTGAATGGTGCAGATGACAGTTCTGCCGCCCCTGGCGAGCGATTTCAACAAACACAAACACTGAAAACACGAAGAACTGTCTAGGCCGCTGGTGGGTTCGTCGAAGAACATCACCGGCGGGTTATTCACTAATTCTAGAGCTATAGAGAGCCTCTTCCTTTGTCCTCCGGACAGACTAGAGGAGTTGGTGTCTACGCAGTCCTGCAGGCCTAGCGTCTCGATGATCTCGTTGATGACGATCTTTTTCTCGGACTGCGTGATACCCTTGCCCAGTTTGAGATTTGCCGACACTTGCATGGCCTCCTTGACGGTGAGGTGTGGCGACAGGCAGTCGTCCTGCATGATGTAACAGGACATTTTCCGGAAGCGACGCAGGCTGCGCTCCTTTCCGTTTATCAGAACCTGTCCGTCGAGGTTCGAAGTTCTGCAAAATATTTTCTTTTTAATAAAGTTTACAGCGGACAAAAAAGTATGATCTAGCGATGTCTTTACATAAGTACTAATATATGTTTACATTTAAATTGGAGTAAGGATTTTAGAACAATATGTAGAAAAACTACAGTTTTTGTCAAACATCTTCTAGCGGATAAATAAAGTAATTTGGATATAAGTAAATTTGGTTGTCATTTTTGTATTCACATTAATCTAGACACATGTACTCGTATGGTCAATACTTTTACATGGTCTTCGGAAATTTATTTTCTTTTAAGTTTTGGATTTTATATGAATTTTTGTTCTAATTAATTCTATTCATAAGGAGATCAGTTGGAAAAGCAATATTCAAAATGCAGAAATATATATAATATGTAGAGATGGGTGGCCAAATGAAAATGAAACAGAGCCATTTTTAGGAACTGCGTTAAGATTGTAGAAAAACGTTCTGACCCGTCGATTTTAGATTAAAGGGGGACATTCTTTGCTGGTATTTTTGACTCCGCCACTTTCACCCCCAAGCAAGGTTAAGCATCACCCCAAAATATTTATATGGCATTGGGGGTTGAGTAATACTTCTTTTGAAAGCTCTTACAATTCTCTTTACAACAGACTTTAAATTTTATAACTCCGCCCAATACTTTGAAAAAAATTTACACTTTAAAATTTAAATTATGTTTAGTTGCTTACTAACTACTTAGTTGATTAAATGTTCAAACTGATGATCGCCCGCTTCCATACAAGAATAAAGATTTTGTACGAAACGTTCCCGCACATTCCGAAGCATTTCCGGAGTGATTCGACGGCATTCGTCAACGATTCTTTGACGCAAATCTTCCAGCGACGCTGGCTGTGTTTTATAGATTTTACTTTTTAGGTAACCCAAGGGGCGATAAATCCGGATATCGTGGAGGCCACTCAATGCTGCCTCTTCTCTCAATCCAATTCCGTAGAAAACGTTGGTCCAAATACTGACGGACAATTAACGCATAATGCGGAGCAGCACCGTCCTGTTGAAAAGTCAAATGATCATCATACTTTGGAATATTTTTAATAATATCAGTCAAGGCAGGGTCAATAGCGTCTTCCAGTAATTGCAAATACATTTGGCCAGACAAATTATTAGGTAGAAAAAAAGGACCCACCAGCCGGTCACCGAAAATTCCAGCCCATACATTTAATTTTTCCGGTTGCTGTGTATGCACCCCGTGAAAAACTCTTGGGCTTAAATCAGACCAATAGCGGCAATTGTGACGATTTACCATCCCGTTCAAGAAAAAACTGCATTCATCAGAAAAACAGATGTTAAAATAATTATTATTATTTCGCAAAATTGCAAACGGCGGTCATAATCATCCTCATGAAGTTCCTGGACTAAATGTATTTTGTATGGATGGAATTTATTCTTCTTCAAAATGGTTTGTATGCTAGTTCGATTGATCCCAGACACAGATGCGTGCTGCCTCGTACTTAATGTAGGATCAAGATGAAACTGTCCCAAAACTGCAACTTCACTAGCTTCATTAACTATAGGTTTTTTAATTTCTCGTTTTTTCAGCTTCCAAATAATACTAGAAAATAATTTGGAATCCACTAATTTTACGTTCATTGTGTATGTATAGAATTCATTTCTGTAACGCAAGAAATACTAAATTTATACCATTGGCGTACTTAACTCGAATGACTGACATTTTTACCGTTAGTAATTGTTTGTACATAAGTTTCAAATTTAAAATAAAAATTCTTGATAAGTATTGGGCGGAATTATATAATTTAAAGCCTGTTGTAAAGAGAATTATAAGAGCTTCCAAAAGAAATATTACTCAACCCCCAATGCTCCTTTAAATATTTTGGGGTGATGCTTACCCTTGCTTGGAGGTGAAAGTGGCGGAGTCAAAAATACCATCAAGGAATGCCCCCCTTTAATCTAAAATCGACGGGTCTGAGCGTTTTTCTACAATCTTGACACAGTTCCTCAAAATGGCTATGTTTCGTTTTCATTTGGCCACCCTATATATTAAATACCGTTACTGATGGTGAAAATTCGATATATTTGGAATTATTCAATTCTAGTGGCTGAAAACATACATATTAAATCTAATGTGGTTACATACATTTACTTGTTAGTCTTTGTCAAAGGTGATGTTAGAATAACATGAATAAAATATATTTTTTTGAAATATTACATTATTTTTATGTTAGCTACCTATGTGTTTGTCAATTTTAATTCAATCTTAGTATCAGTTAAGAATTTTATCTATGATCTGAAATATCTTTTGCATACTTATCGATTTCTTAATTTTCAGGTAATACACCTTTTTTATATAAAATTAAAAGCATGTCTACTAAAATGCTGAACCCGGTTGAATGTTGCGATTTTTCGAAATAATGAAATACTACTCTATATATTTCTTAATGTGTTCAGCGAAGAGTCTACTTACTTATATCCCGCCAAAATATTCATGAGGGTGCTCTTCCCAGCCCCAGAAGGGCCCATGATTCCAGTTAGTTCTCCAGATCTAAATTTTCCGTTAACACATTTTAATATAGTTTTGTACCCCCTCTTCCTTCCCTCCGACACTGAGTACGACAAGTCGATGAACTGGATGTCCACAGGGGGTCTTTTGGGCAAGTGCGTAAGTGATATTGTTGGTTTCTTTTGATTGTTGGGACTGTTGTTGAGTACTTTTCTCAAGGTGCCCGCGTTATTTATCGTCACCGACGAGGACCCATTGCAGAGGTTTGTTTGAGAACCACTGGAATAAATAAAAAAATTAAAATATATAATATATTGTTAATAACCCCAGAAAACTTAGCCAAATATCTAATATGGTGATACGGAATCAGGTCATTTCGAATCAAATACTTTCTTAAAACATGTTTTGATGAATCTTTGATTTCAACAAGTAAAAAAAAAGTAGAATATAACGTTTTTAGTGAACTTAGCGTTACACATTTTATAGCTGTAGAATTTATTTAATGGGTTTTAGCACGCAATGGTCTATCATCTGATTGAAGTGGTTTTAATTAATTTCAGCTCATACTTTATTTTATAATGATGAATCATACATTCATCTTGCTTTACTATAGCTGTGTATGACTGTATTGTGGATTATTATTTACTTTAGCCTAGACTTTAACTTTTGTTTGCTTGTATATACATTCACAAAAAAAAAATTCCTTTTATCTTTATTGCTTTTCTACGACCAACAAATTGCAAACACCAACATTTTAGAAATTTTTCTTGTGATTTCACAGAAATATGTGAATGAAAACGATGATTACAATATGTGAATATACATATTGATTCTGACAATGCATACGTTGATTTATTGACCCTGCAAAATTAAGAATAAATATCTTATTATAAATGGAGATCTGCGATATCTTGATTCTGTTCTGACGAAGGATAAAATCAAGTTTTTTAATAATGCCCCATGTTATACCATAAGAAAATCTACATGGGGGTCAAATCAGGATTTCTTGCGAACCATAATATTGTTCCCTTTATAAGAGAAACTTGATGAGTGCGGTTGATATGAAACATCTTTTTTCTAATACAGTACTCCTAAAAAGTGCTCATTAATTTGTTTAAATATTTTTTTATTTATGACCAAATTACCAGATCAACTATAGAAGTATACTTAATACATTTGATCTTATTTAATCAGTATTTGCGCTGATGAATATGAGAAAATTATATGCCTTGACCTCTCTGCCCCGTGATGACTTCCAAAAACACATAAAAGATAATTTTTTTCTTTGCTGAAGATTGAATGATTGAAATGATGCAATTAAAATAGTTAATGATATCCGCTAAATTCGATACATTTTCTTAACGTGAGTTTCTATTGTGTGTTATTTTATAAAAATATAAAAGCTATTAAGAAACTTTTTGCTTCTTCAAATGTCTTTTTTGTTTTCAAGGAACGTAATGAAATACAATTTTAATTTTCATTTGAGAAAATGTGATATTTTGATGTGTATTGTTGAACTTTATACCGAACAAACATCACCTTTGAATTAATTTAATTAATTTATTTTATGCAGTCCCTGTTAAAAATAGTAGAATAATTAGCGACAAATACAAATACATAGTTCAGTGCATAAAGTATGTTTTTTCTTCGCAGTGAGGCTTAAAGGTTTAGAACTGATAACTGATGTTTTCTTTTTTTTAATAGATAGAACCTGTTTATGTAGGTAGATTTAGTAAACATAGAGATTAAAAAATACCCTGGATCGATTTCGATTTAATTATGTGGAATCACTATTAAATTGTTTGTAGAAGAATATTTTCGTGATAACATCCTGTAGATACCACTTAGTATTATCACATGTTAAATGGTCACCAGGTTATTACTTTCAATAGTACTTGTCACTGGTAACTAGACTATACAATTGTATATTGGTATTCTCACTGCGCATTAGTTTCACTGTTTTTATGTATGTCATATTGATTGAATTCTGTTATGACTATCATCATGACTATAAATGTGACTACAAAGGTTTAATAATGTGTGTTTTTAGTTCAAATGTTTCAATTATATGCGATCTCTACAGGATGTAATAAAGCTGTTATCTTTCAAAAGTGCTCATGAATTATTTGTGAAATCTTTTCCTCTGGGGAAGAAGCACGTCAAATATATAACTAAAAAAATAGTATAAAAGAAAATTCAAAATTTGATATAAGTATACATTCACATAAATATAACTCAATAGCGAAATTTTTTTAGCGGCTCTATTCTCGAAATAATAATTTAAAATAAAAATATACCCTTTTGTAATTTCCAGAGAACCAACTCGTTTATTTTAAATCAAATATTTATTTAAAAAATAACTTAGTTTTCGAAAGTGTTATTGGAACATTTTAGATCGGAAGTTTTTGTTTATAGCTTCCTGTATAATACTACACACTATTTAAAAGTGTTATGCTAACCATTCTGCATTAGCAAAATTGAATTTTACTCCATTTTAGTTTGATTCATAAAAGGAAACATGGAAATTCATCATGGAAAAGCAGTTTATCGTGACATAGGAAACATGCGAGCACGCTAATAAAACTTGTTTTATGACTAGGCAGGTATAGATTATATGTGTAGGCATAGAATTTACTCAAAGAAAAATAGTCACTATCAAAAGTTTTCAAATAAAACATTCAAATTATAAATAGGAGCTTATTTACTTATACTTTTAAATAGAAATATAAAAGTAAACTATTTGAATCTGCATGTTTTAAATTATTCGTCACAAATTTGAATTTTCGGTTTCAAATTGTAATTGAATCGATAATATTAAAAACTACTCGTAATTGTTAGAGGTGGGAAAATGAATTCAGCAAAATATTGCAAAAAGTTGATTTTAAAATCATCTGTGATGCCCTGTATTTTAAACAAAAGACCATTGTGTACAGAAAAAATTGGTTTATTTTCAGATTTTTATCAGCTAGTTAATTTATGGTACATTTTCCAAAAACACCCTGTGTGCGAAAAATGTCTTAATATTGATATATAAGTTATCAATCAATTAATATATTGTATCAAATTTGTGATTTTCTTAAATATAATACCAACCTAACTAAAGCTGCATAAATTGACTTATAATTTCAAGGAACATGTTTTGTGCATATACATAAAAATGTTCACATACACCTTAAATGTTTAAAAACTAAAATAAATATTTTACAAATGTCATCTTCTAAGTGGCGCGACAATTTTGCATAAACTACATGAGTTGCTATGTGAAAACTAGTCATTTTGAATTAAATTGAATATAATATTAAATATAAGTTTCGCCGAAATAAGGGTAGAAACATACCTGATGATGCGTTCTATAAGGGATACCATCCAGATTATGGAACCGATGGCAACGATGAGTAATAGTATATTACGTAATAAGTGTTGTAAAAAGCATTTTACGCACGAATGGAAAAGTTACGCACGACGCCGCGTAGCGGCGAGTGCGTATTTCTATGAGTGCGTAATTGCGTTACACCACGTATTACGTACTATACTTTACCTACGACCACTACTTTAAATGCTTAAAAACACACCGTCTGCGATCAATGCAAGATTCCTATTACGTCGTACGGTAAAAAAAACGCACAGCTTGGTAAAAAAATCGTACAGTTTTCCTAGCAACCGCCTAGCAACGGTCAATACAAACAGTATTGTATTGAACGTTGCAAGGAAAACTGTGCGATTTTTTTACCGTACGTAATAGGAATCTTACATTGATCGCAGACGGTGTGTTTTTAAGTATTTACAGTAGTGGTCGTAGGTAAAATAATTTACGTGTTTCACAATGAGACATAAGTCTTATAACCATTATTCGCTTTATTTTATGTTGATGATCTAACTCTTATTTTTTTATTCTAAATATCAGTTTAGTTCTCTTTTATGTCAGTACAAGTGTTTTAAATGGAAAAAAATTGTATATTAAAACATTTTTTTACTAACTATCAAAAACCATAATTAAATAAAAAGGAGTAAATGATACAATTAACAAATAATTAATAGTATTTTATGCAAAAGCCATAATTAAATAAAAAGGAGTAAATATGCAATTAACAAATAATTACAGACAGTATTTTATGCAATTATAATTATATCCAGTTCTTTTCTACCAATCAGTTATACAACAAAATTTAATCATATTTGATGAATGCGCCAAGACAAAGGAAATAAAATAAATTAATAAATAGATAAAATAAATGCACGGCAATGATTATCTTCCTGTTCAATCACGTTTATGGAGTTATTTTTTTATATTTTATCACATGCAAAATTATGGTTTGTTGGTTATTATCTTATCGCAAATCATTTTGAAAATAAGTAAATCCCACTTGCAAAATAAATAAACACGCTGCTATACACAAAAATTGTAAATAACTTCACCTTCTTTATTATTATTTATCGTTATTTTTTTGCGTCGTACTTCCAAGCAGAGGAACTTATTATTAAGTAAATCTTCCTATAGTTTTATTTAATGAGAAACGTTCAAGCTATATTTACATACATTATATTTACCTGTTTTAACATTACGGAGCTACATTATCATGATAAAGTTCAAAGGTTCCTACTCATACTGTTTCCTAATAACAACAGACAGAAATTATCAACTGTTTCGAAATTTTAAAATGTTATAATAATAGATTAAATTAATTAGATATATTAGATAAATATGATTTTTAATATCATTATTTGTAAGTGCCAGATGAATGTATAATTATTATTCTCATGATGTCAACTATAGAAAATTTACAGTTCTACTAGTATTTGTTTCATATATAAACACCTTTTATTTTTATATTTCCTTTAATCTAATAAATTAATTATAAATACTTAATAATATTCTACAGGAAAAAAAAATCATCTGTATTTGTAGTAGAAAATAGTGTACCTATATTAGACCGATCGAAATAACTCATTTAGAGAGAGAGAGAGAGAGAGAGAGAGAGAGAGAGAGAGAAAGAAAATTGTTATCTGGACTATTATAAGTGGAAATGGTAAAGCGGCTTATAATAAACCTAAAAAATATACATGCGTGAGCAGGTGTGACGGAATGTTGATTTGGGGGGTTGAAAAGTTGTGAAAAATTGTATCATTGGGATTTCTGGTGAAAGTAGACGTCAAACAAAAAATTATCCAATACAAAAGTTGTAGACCATGCAAAAATCTACAACTTTTGTAGAGGTCACTTTTTAAGATAACCTCAAAATTTCCGAGAAAAATGCGAAAAACAGGTTTTTTTTCAGATTTTTCGTTTTTTATTTCTCATTTCCGCAAAAATAATTTAATTTTGACGAAACTTGGTGAAAGTATATCTTTCTGTGTCTTAAATAACCACAAATTTTTTTCCGAGTTTCGAAGTTTCCGAGCTCCGGTTTCCGATATTAATTTTTTCCGGTCAAACTTTTTTTTTCAAATAAAAATTCTACTTACTAAAATCATCGTAGTTCTGCCGCTGATAATTTTTTTCGTTTTGACATATACTTTTTGGTGAAATAAAAAAATCTGTGAAAAATACAAAAAAAAAACTCTCATTGTTTGACCCAAAACTTTATTTTTGTACAGTGTTGCTATAAACATAAGTCGAATAGTGAATAAATAAAATAAATAGTATATATTTTTCCGTATGATCGATTAGTGTACTTTTTTAAATTTTGATGAATTCATTGATATACAGGGTGGTCTGTGATATACAGTCTATCCAAGATAAGGTTGGAATAGCTTTAGCATTTAGGAAACGTTAAGAGATACGGGGTGGCTCAGATTAGAAAAAAAAAATGTTTTTTTATACCTAACAATATGCCGTTTAGAAAGTTTTAAAATTCCGGGTAGTTCCGGAGGTATCCGGAAAAACCCGAAATTTTGCAAAATTGTTTAATTTCTTTTCTGGTTCTATTTGAAAACGAATTTTAAAATAAATTGCATATTTACAATGCCATTTTTTTCGCTCTATACTATGGCGTCAATATTTTTGCAATCCGTCGTTTCGTCTTCGAGGGGTCATAGTCATCTTAATATTTTAAATACGTCGCTGCTATTTTTATGACAAAATCTAGTCATTTTTAATTTTGAATTAGATTATATTACGATTGTAATATACTACTATTAGCAATACTAATTAGAAATAATAAAACATTTCATAAATTCGTATAATTTTTTTTTATTAGGTACAACTTTTTAAATTACTGATTAAAAAAATTGTTGGATATTTTGTGCTGTATTGCCGTTTATACTGTTACGACTTCCTCCAATAGATATTTTGAAAGTGTTCAGAGTCGTACTCAGGAAAAATTTTAAATGATAGCTAAAACAAGCTAAAAACTTTTTACAACTACGATTACAAAATGAATATCTCAGAAATTTCTTGATTTTTTTATCTAAAAAAATGTGGTTATTTAAAACACAGAAAGGTATACTTTCACCACGTTTCGTCAAAATTAAATTATTTTTGCGGAAATGAGAAATAAAAAACAAAAAACCTGTTTTGCGCATTTTTCTCGGAAATGATGAGGTTATCTTAAAAAATGACTTCTACAAAAGTTGTAGATTTTTGCATGATCTACAACTTTTGTATTGGATACTTTTTTGTCTGATGTCAACTTTCGCCAGAAATCCCAATGATACAATTTTTCACAACTTTTCAACCCCACAAATCAACCCTCTGTCACCCCTGCTCACGCATTTATTTTTTTTAGGTTTATTATAAGCTCTTTTACCATTTGCACTCAGAAAAGTCCAGGTAACAATTTTTTTTTTCTTCAAGTGTAATTTGGTTGGACTATATTGTGAAAATATTTGCTAAAACATATTACTATAATTTTGTTTTTATTTGAAATTTTTGATAGTTTTCAAAAGATATAGGGATATATCTGACCGTGGCAAGCGCAGTAAGAGTTCTGTTTGTGAATTTTACGCTTTTATTACATTATATTAGTTAGATTTAGTTTTATCAAATATACAGACGTGTGAAGGGTTGTTCTTGGTAATTGTCCTGGTAGTGAATAATTGCAATAATACTTGAAAAACTGGAAGATATCAATACGGTGTTAAAATTTCTTATTTATTGGCACCTGATAAGTAGTTGCAAAATATTAGTGATATATGTATGATATGTAGACATTAACTGTAATCATCTTTAACTGTTCGCCAAATTGGTTTGTTGACTCCACTTAAACATTGTCTGTACTTAAACAATGTTTGTTTTATTTCAGAATTATACTATTTTCTTCCTAATTTTACGTGTGTTGTTTTTGTAACTTTATTTAATATAATCGTTGTTTAAATAACATTTATGTGTAATAATTTGTGGTGTACGTTTCTCCAGTATTCCAAGATAATTTCTAGAGAAACTGTATTATAGAATTTTTTTATAATTGTCAAGGGTAACGTGCTAGCAAAAGCATATACAAAAATCGTAGAAAATCCATTAAATATTGAGATTTTATTAGTCAAAAAATTGTATCATTGGAGTTAATGTGGTTGACCTTCATTTGACCTTGATCTAGACGTGACGGGGTCATATGGACACCGGGATCATGATCAGCGACCCCAAAAACATAAAGGTCAGCTAGTCTGGAAAAAAGGGCTTTTCGATTTCTGTTTGTGGGCCTGTGTATTTAACAAGACTAGCAAAATTAAACATGTATTAAAAATAATTTGTTGGTAACATGTGGCACAAATAGTATTTTTTTATACAGGTTATAGTCAACAGTGTAACAATTGTGTAATTTTTTTTTATATTTTTTTCGTGTATCAAATTAATGTACATATTATTTTCTTTGATAAAAGTACTTGTATTAAAAGAATCACCTGCATGGACAAGTTATCAATGAAATCTTTTTGGATTTTATTTACATCCTGTTATACAGGGCGTTCCAAAAACTATATGCTTTCGCTGTTTTATACCATTCAAATAAAAATAACTTAAGGAAACGGTTTTATTACGTCGTTCTTAGTATAACGTCGATGCAAACGGTCATGAGAGGTATGATATTTATTACCTTAAGGCGGAAGCATTGTTAAGAGATTCAATTTCCTTTAATGGACAACATATTCCTTTGGCGCTGTAAGACACGGCTTCGCAATTATCCTCGCAGTCTATTGGTAGATGTATATTTACACTTTTCAAATCAGCTGTCATTTTTTCCTTCGCTTTGACATAGGTTTGCTACACTTAGAGGCTGGGTTGCAGTGAAGTTATTCCCTGTATCTGCAACAAAAAAAAATGTAAAAGTATTTTTTACTGCTGTGTTGTTCGCATACAGAAATTCATTTTAAACTACAGTACATAATTGTATCGCATCTGAATATTTGTATGTCTTATCGTACAATGTCATTTAAAAGATTTTGTTTGAATAAATATTTTGTACAAATTAATTTATTTGAAAATACATAAATAGTCCTCATATCTTTTTATAAAATATTCTGTGTTTCTTAAATAAATCTTTTATTTACTTGGTAAGTTATCGAAGTAGAACAAAAATTTATTTTTAACAAATGATTACGTAACGGAAATTTTACTTCGACTGCCAAACTTCTACAGACGGTTTGTCGGTAATAGTGCACGAAGATCTATTTATCAAAAACATAATTAATTTCATTGATTTATAAAAATTGGTCTCTCTGCCTCAGTTACTTTTTTTAGTCATCTGTTTTGGAATAAAATCGGAGAATAAAATCACATAACAGACTTTATTTTTGCCAAAAAATGAATGTAAAATATTTAGACATGTTTTACATTAATGTTTATATAAAATTAAAAAAGTAGTTCAAAATTAACATCAAAATTATTGAGACGCTATGAAGATGAAGACTCCCGAAATTAGCCCTTTTAAGCATATTGTTGGTATTTAATATCCAAAGTGTTCACGCACAAATTTGCTTGTAATTGAAAATATTAAATACCTAATGAATATTTTCTCTATTTGGCAAGTCATGTGACCCATTGAAATTATGCTACAACATACGAAATATATGGTCAAGGTGAATTTTATGATGCAACATTAGTTTAATTAACACATTGAATAGGTACTGATTTAATTCAAGTGTGGCATATAGAATATTATTATTCTGTTGTAGTATAAAGATTAAAAATATAATGAAATAAGATATACATATATTTATTTATTGGATGTTATTTTCAAAATTTTTCTCTACTAACTATGTATACAGGATGTTTATATATTGAGTAACATTAATAGATTGAATTGATTGATACAGATTTACAGACATATATAGATTGAATGATAGATCTACAGATATACAGACGTGTCGACTATGGATATATACTAGAATTTCTACATTACTTAGTTTTTTAAAAACTTCATCTGTTCATTTGATTCGTAACTGTCAAAGAAAAAATAGATCTATTGTTATGTTTGAAAACCAGGTCACTTTCGAGTTGATACTTTTTACCGCACAAAAAAAATATAAAAGGAAAGTACTTACAAATCTAATGCTTTAGAGCTAAATATTTATTACATTTGAGTTTTGAACGTTGCATTGTAAAATCCAAAATTCCCGATGGACACTGGGTACAATGAGAAATGCTAAACTGGAACAGGTTCCTATATGGGTCACAAAATTCTAGTATATGTTTAAAGTACAGAGTTTACTAATGAACACTAGGAATAAAACATCTGGGAACATATTTGATAATCGAGACTATTTATAGTACAATATTACAAAGCCTGATAAAGAATAAATGAATCTGACTCAAGTGGCTCTAATCGTATTTGTCGTTCAATTTTGATTTCGTCGCTCCCAACTAAAGACACCTGTTCAATGTTTCTGATAAAATGATATTAAGGATAAATTCTGCAGATCGGCTGATTGCTGTTCAAGGTACTATTACTGTATCATCCACAGGAAAATATTTAGTTACGTTGGTAAGTAGTAGTAGTAGTAGTAGTAGTAGTAGAACTTCTACGTAGGAGTAGTGGTTTATTTCTAAAAATATTAAGTACCACTCGTACTACTGAAATATACAACTTTTAAAATAGTTAATGGAAATTTCTCACAGTTATGAATATTTAAATTGTAGATACTTCATGAGATGTACTATTTTTAACTGATATTATAGGAAACTACTCTGCATCGTCTAGCATTAAAACCGACACTATGTAAAATTTGTTTTTATTTTTTCATTTTACTTTAAGGGCTGTAATTTTTTACATGATATTTTAGACGATCCTGTCCTAAAAAACTTTTTTTTCTAAAGGATACAAGTTAAAATCATTTGTTTTACTAGTACCTACTCCATACAAAATATATCTCAATATTTTGCAGACTGTATTTATTTGCTTAATCTTATCTAGACCGAGTAATAGCAAAATATAAGAAACTCGTTTTTAAAATAAGCTATCTGTAAATAATGCAAGGCCTTACGTTTATTTAATGAATCCCGCACACCATATGTCCTTAACCTTTCGAGTGTATGCACGAATTGGCGGCTATGAATATCTTCCCTTATAATTTAATGGAATTTCATTACATGAATGAGCGGATATTCCGAGAATATATTTAGAAGATTGATTTCAATAGCTCTTTTGTCTACGATAAGCGGAATTTATTTCACGCATAGATATATATAAGATACAAAAAAAAATTCCGGCTATGTATAAGTTCCTGTCAAATTTCACGTTAAAGCATAAAGGCTGTTTATAAATAAATTGTAAAATGATTATGACAATTATTATATACTATATTACGCATATTACAACCCTTGTGGCGGAAAGGAAAAAATCTGTAGAGGTATTAAAATGAAATTAATAACGAAAAATGTATTATAACTGACAGTAATTTTTTATATTTCACATATTAAAATTTAGATCCGCAGATTTTTGAGAATGTTCTCTTTAGATAAAATAATATTTTTATCACACTTCCGCTTATAGTAGAAGTTATTTTCTTATATTTTTGGATTCTACTAATTTTTTTATAATTTTTGATGCACAATAGCTTTAACTATACGATACGCTTCAACGATATTTTGATCACTTTTAATTAATTTTTATTACCATTTTTGGACTGCAAGTATCTAGGCACTGAATTTTTCAAAATATCTATAATATGGCTTACACAAGTAGGGTTTCAAAAAGTTACTAAAGGTAACAAAGAGTAATTTTGTAACTTTTGTCAATTTTAATACAGTTTGCAGCGTTTAACTAATGGAATGTAATATTTCAGTAAATAACTTGAAATAAATTTTTCAAATTCAAAGTAAATTGGTCTCCTCCATTTTATGCAGAAAATATTCTTAATGCGATAGTGTGAAATTACAACATTTCGTGTTGAGGAGTAATATTTTACTTTTTGATGAAAGTAAGCCTAATTAATTAACGCACACAATAAATTTTTTGAGTTGGCGTATTTCCAAGAAGAAAACTTCGTTTATTCTCTGGGGGTGTCTCATTTAGAATACGCCTACGAAAATGTCCCTGGGGTATTTCATCTCCACCCTCTACGATCAACTTCTAGCACTAAAATCATTAACTTAAGGCCTCTAGTATCATATAATTTCAACATTTCTTCAGAATAAGTTTTTTTTTTAATAGTTAGTTTACTTTATTACTTAAATCATCGCAAAATGTATGTAAAAATATGCTTAATAATATTTAATTATAGCATGTCATAGAATATGCCAATTGTTTCTAAATTTAATACATGCTGATCTAATTCAGAATTGCTTTTTCTCATATCGTAAGCAAAAACACTTTATCTACAGTTATTTATTTGATAAGTGTGTAAAGTAATACTTTTGTCAGGAGTGGGATATTTCACACACGACTTATAAACAATAATGTATGATCTGCAGAACAGTAAAAATACATTTTCAAAAATGAAAATTTTATTCACCTCCGTTACCTTACTTTAATCTTTATTGTACTTTAAAAACATCTTTTCATTGTTAGAGAAATTAATTAAGTTTAAAATATGAATTAGTAGAGAAGTCCAACAAAATTGTATAGGGTAGAAAGTAATTTGAAAGAAGCACTTTGATTTTCAATCGACGCTAGAAAAAATACGCCCACAGGTTTAATTAGCATAGTGAAAAGGGGATAACGACTTGCACCAGTAATTCAGTGGACGGAAACATTACTAAAACCAGTGCTAGAATTTAGTACTAAAATACATATTATGTATAGTCTTTCCGATATCAATTGAAGAACCAAGAGGTTGACAGTATGCACCAGGTTCGGTCGCTGACGCAGCAATTCGGCATTGCAATATTTGAAAAACTAGTTCCCATATTTATTTAGCCATACCCATATACATGTCTGGTCGAACTAAACGTGGAGGTGGTAGAAATGTGTATGCTCAGTTGAAGAATGCGAGCGCGGGCAAACGTTATAGAAACACAGCTACATTGGGCCACTGGGCAATAAATTTCAACTGTTGACAAGTGGTTGACAAATTGCCCAGCAGTGCAGTGCAGCAATGCAGAATTTGGTGTGATTCAGGTAATTTTAGTTTATTATAGGCACTTTCTATTAATCATTGATATTACAATTGCGAAAGGGATAAATAATAACAACATGGCATTTTGGAGACCTTTTAAACGGAACAAAACGAAATTTACCATCAATATATTAAAATTGTTTGAAGACATAAATAATTAAAATATGCTGTTGGCCAAATGAACATATAACATAAATTTTCTACACATTATATAATATATAAATTATTATAATTAATTACATTTATCAGAAGCTTTTTTAGGGACGCCTATGAAAATCATTAAATTTTATTGCCAAGCGTTTTTTACATGTTCAACTGACTTCGCCTGGCGTATTAAAATTCAGTAGGGGATTTTAGTAACTTCTACAATTTACTGGCATCGCGTACGGCCATTTTATTCACTTAGGCTGGACTTCGCACCAACCAGTGATGGAATTTATTACTAAAATACGCATTTACACCAGGTTACTACTCACACTGTATTAAAAAAATCCTTGAGACTGCCAGTTGAAGGAAAGGTACTTAATGTATCACGTATCCACTTACATTGTCTTTGCTAGACAATAATTTATACTTAGACATATAGTAATAATACTTAATAATAACTACAAATTAGGATACCTGTTACGTAACATAAACAATAACGCAATAAACACAGCAGTTAGCATTTAAAATTATTTTGCTGTAAAGATTTTGATGCGTCGGTCTTAGATATGGCTTTACTGATGATTATTTTATTATAGAAGTTAATTTTTATTATCTTACAAATCCAATAGCAGGCAATAACGTTTTAAGTAAATGATCGGATGATATCACGGCACCCTGTTAAATTTCTAATTTAACAATTGTATTTTTGTTTTACTCAGAATTTTTATCTAAAAAAATACTGTTGAAATTTTCAACTCGATCCGGAAAATGGTTTTCTAAATACTACCGAATATTCTTCTTGTTGAAGAGGGATAGTTACTGAAAAATACATAAATTAGTACAACCAATTTTGCCCCCACTTCGAATAAACAGTGGTCAAAGTAGGTTTTTCTCAAATATAATTTTTCAGAGGCAAGATTAAGAGAAAAATCTTCAGATGAAAGTGATATGACTGTCGTCTTCCTGAGACCAGTAGTTCCGGAGTTACTTCTATTTATTTATAAAAAAATACCCCTTTTTGCATTGACAAAAATGCAACAAAATTGAAAGAAATCCATTTTTTTTTAACATACCATAATTTTCAGACTTTTAACTAGCATTTCCCGGCGTTTAAATTGATTTTTATGCACACACTGACCTAGCTCAATCGTTTAAAAAAATCGTGTTTGGGATAAACAAATGCAATTATTCATAAACTATTGAACCGATCGGGCCCAATTTGTGGCCAGTGGCCACATATAAAGGGTTATAATAGATACCCTAATTTTTAGTAGATTAAAATTCGCCTATGACCATTATTGCAAAAGCTAGTAACAACTAAAAAACACTACAAAAATGCATGTTTTTCGCAATTATCTCGATAAATAATGCACCGATTTTAATGCATAAAAAAGAAATTGTAGGTTTTTTTAATACCCATAACTTTTCTCTATCTTGCCTCTGAAAAATTATATTTGAGAAAAACCTCATTTTGACTGACCATTGTTTATTCGGAGTGGGGGCAAAATTGGCTGTACTAATTTATGTATTTTTCGTTAACTATCCCCCCCTAACAAGATTCCGTCGCATGATTGCTGCTATCAATTTCTTCTTGAAATCGCTTCTTTTCCCGTAGAATGACTGGTCTAATTATATTTATTATAATTAAGAGCTTTCGCTTAAGAGATGTATGATTACTTTATCAGATATCAACCACGTGTTTACAATTTACAGATAATACATATATATGTAATTTAATTATCACCATAATCATAGAAGTGAGGTTACAAAATTATAAGTAAAATGTCATTTGAATTTTGCTCATTTAATTATTAAACAATACAGATGATTGATTAGATTTTACAGATTTAGAAAAAAATGTGTAGGTACGTAATATTTAAAGCTTTATTTTAGACTAAAAAGCCTTAATGAAATTAATATGGCATATTTACTGAAATAGTGTTAAATGGGTGAAAAAGGAGCAAAAACTGAGTTAACTGATACCATAAACTTGTATCGGAAGCTTAAGGTCATAGGGAAAAAAAGCTAATTAAAACATTACGAGAAGCTCAGTTGTACCCATTTCATAATCAACTTGCTCAAGCTCATACTCCTGAGGGTTTTCCACTATGTCGAGGTTTTTGCGAATGGTTGCTTCAGGAACATGCAAGAAATCCTCAATTTTCAGCGCAAATACTTGTTACAGATGAAGCATGTTTCAGTCGAAATTGTGTACCTACGTAACATCCATAACACTCCCCACTAGACTATCGAAAATCCACACGAAATACGTCGCGGTGCCTTTCAGCAACAGTTTTCAGTGAACATGTGGGCTGGTATCGTTAATGACACTTTAATAGGACCTTTTGAATTGCCTAGACGCGTAGACGGTGCTTTATATCTAGATTATTTGCAAAATCGTTTGCCGGGGTTATTGAAAGACGTGTCATTAAATGTTCGGCAAAATATGTAGTTACTGCATGACGGAGGCCCCGCTCACTTTTTTCGGAGAGTGTGCGACTTTCTTAACATTACTTTTTCCGATCGTTGGATAGGCCGAGGCAGCCTAGTTAGATGCTCCCCCAGTCCCCGGACCTCACCCCTTTAGACTTCTTTTTGTGGGGTTATGTGTTGTGTATTCCACGGAAGTTCGTGACATCGACCAACTGCGACATTGTATTGCCGAAGCTTATAATACGTTCGAGAGGACATGGCAATGTTGCAACGCGTGCGAGCGAATTGGATACGTCGCGCTGAAGCTTGTATGCAAGCAAATGGTGGGTACATCGAACATCTATGAAAATCAGCAGTTCTCAAAAGATGGTTCCTTGCAATGTTGAGGTAAAGATTTTAAAATTACATTTTACTCAACACAAATCCTTGTATTTACCTCATTTTGACACAACGAAAAATATTTGACGCTTCAAGTTAATTTCTTACTGCCTTACATTATTATTCAAATGTCACATTTTTTTTGCGTGCGCATTACTCGAGGCCTAGATCTCATATCTACTTGCGAAACCACCCAGGAGTTTCTGAGCGTGCGACGAAGACGCACGGGATATAATCAAGCTTCAAGAGGCTTCCAAACATTTAGGTACTCTGAGGAGACATATACAAACTCCAAGAAGCTTTCAAATCAAGGTACTCTCAGAAGATCTTGAACCAGTGCTCAGGCAAGACAAAAGACAGTGATGCAGTGACATCAGAGTAACCATGCTCGAAGTGCCTACAAACAATAGTGTAAAAAGGCTCAAGCGAAAGTCTCCACAGAAATTAATGCTATTTCAAAGGTGTATTCAGCTTATGGTTAAAGGGGAATAAATTAGATCAAGGACAATACTCCTAAGCAGAACGTCTCGCCATCGATGGAGAACAACAAACCAGCTATCCGTTAAGGATGTTGCCGTGAGAGAGGCTTTCGCCTGGGGCATACGCTGATCGTTCCTGGAAAAAGTAAAACTGCGACAGCAGACAATAGCAAAATTATTTGCTCCTTACGACTTAACAACTTTGACCATGAAAACAGCCATTTAAAAAATATCAAGTCATAAACTAGGTAAGCTACATATTCCATCATATCAAATTATACTACTGTAACTAATACGTCTTTTAACAATATAAGTATAGTAGACATTGTTATGCAGTTTATTCCTCCCACTTTTACAGAATTAGCCAATAATTTTCTTTAAATAGGCACTTACCTATATGGAACACTAAGATCCCTATTTTATTTTTATTTATATAAAGGAGTCGTAGAGCATTCTTAGTTGTTTAAGTGCATTTGTTGTTCAGGTTATAGTATTCGAAGTGATCATTACAAGATAAAAAATTTGGAGAAAGTTTTCGAAAATGCCCCTGAATTTATCCCCAAGTGCTAAACTAAACTAACGCGCCCACAGAACAAAGCTTTGACTAAATTACATTTGCAATGTTACTTTACAATGCATCTTATTTCGTTTCGTTATATAACTTCTTCAGCCCCATAACAATTGTTGATTAGTGCAGCAGTAATATGACATGAAGTTCAAGTTGGTTAATCAGTTATGGTAATACTGACCCTGTGCCTTTCACACGAGAAAGATAAACATATTTTATTGACCAAGTAATGTCCTATATCAACACACGTATTGTTTATTTGTGCTGCTTCACATCACAATTGATATTGACAGCCTACTCACATCGAGGAAATTGGCGATTATTTTAAAAAAAGACATATCAGCAGGAAATGATAGAGAATTTATTTTGTTATATTTTTCAGGTATATATTTATTATTCAGGGGTAACATCGACGCTGTAACAAATTTTGAAAGTGAATTTTTTCGTCGAAACCGATAAGATAAACATATAAGATTAATAATTTTTGTCGAACGAATATATGATCCTTCAAAATTGAGATGTTGAGATGTGATAGTTTTTAATCAGTTGTTCAAGAGAGGTTAGATTACAACACTTCGAACATTCATTTGATGAGAATTTAGAAAAAAGAAAAAAGTATAATTAATTTGAATTATCGGAATCTTCAAGTAGAGTGAAAATGTAAAAGCCAATAATAAGAAAGTGTTGGTAAATATAATTAAAAAAAATAGGAGATATACATTGCTCCGAGATTGACCAGCATGAGTTTAGACCCCATTCTCATCAAATATGTCTGGCATATGATTCGAAAGCAGTAAGAGAACATCTCAATCATAGGACATCTTTTTGAAATAGGTACGAAATAAACTGGATCAAAACGACCTTCAAATATGTACTCTTTCAACATGCACCTACGCGAGGATGTAATCCAAAACAGAGGTGAAAATACGCGATACTAAATGAATTGAAAGTATTGTTTATTTCCCTACAAAAAATTTGCAACTCTACGGAATTTAATATTGACAAAAAGCATATTTTTTGTGAAGCTAATATTCCGATTTATAATATAACGAAGTTGCTTCATTATTTTAGTAACGCATTAATTTCTTGAGCAAAAATTGTAGAGATTTCCTGGTTGCTACTGAGACGAACTTTATACGCGTATATTCAAATAAAATAATCTTCACAATTATAGCCGTTGCATATTCGCAGATGAATTACTTAGCGTCTATTTCCGCTTTAATTATGTAAGTTTTATCGCTTTCTCTTTAGATTCTTAGAAGCCAACAAATGTTAATCTTGATACTAAATCATCTTTCAGTTCAGAAACCTTTCTTGGCATATAGCTTAAATTTCTCTTTTTTAAATATTCACATTCATGTTCTTGATATTCCAATTAGATGTTTTTAGGTAGTATCCACATGTAAAATTGCATTGTTTTTGTGGCAAGAGATCAAGTTAATTTGTTCACATATAATAGTAGTCCAAAAATTGATATACAAATTCGGAAGCGAATCAAAGTGATTCTTCTTAAAGAAAATACTGGTTCATTTTATAGAAATATCCTGTATACGGTAATTAGAGTTAATGTCCTATCAAATCTTTGTTTAAATACCTGTAAATTACCTACCAAAGGGTCTGTTAAATATGCTAAATTGAAATGGGGTAAATTTTGGACTTTTTCCTTGCTGTACCAAAAATAGTGTAAGTTTCGTGCATGACAAATTAGTATTTATTTTGGCTGTGTGTCTAATTAGTTGCAATTTAATAAATTAAGCTTTAGGTATTGTTTTAGAGTCTGAAGAAAAATATTCCTTTGTTTTTATGCACCCAGTCTTTTCATTAGATAATTATTAACACATTCCCTTTCGAATTTACACACATCAGTGCCGCATCAGTGGCGTGTCAGTTTAGTTTCAGTGCCAGGAAAAAATAAATTATCGTTGCTTAGATTTCAATTTCACTTGTTCGCAAAATTAACGTATTATCAACAATTTTCACTGACGCTGTTCATTTTTTTTATTGTTTATGTTGCTTTGACTGTGAAATGCAGTCTGTCAAAGCCAATCTTCTTTTCAGAGAAAGAAGCAACTCTATATTGCGACGTGATTAATTTCAAACGATTTAATGTACACCGTTAAATAATTTGAACTATGACGTACCGTAGGAGTAGACCTTGTGAAATTATATTACTAAAAACTTAGAGGTTACCAGAAAAAAAGTAAAGGAGAAGTAATGCTGATCGCAAGGTCTTTTATGAACGTAAAAAACATAAGAGAAACCATATTTGAGCCTTGTGTACCTCAGATTTTATATTATATTCTATGAATCTTACACTTTCATATACAAATAATCTGCCTTCTGCCTAATAAATAAGATTCAAGAAGATTTAAGACTTAAAAAAATCCTATTTTTTGTTACTGTAAATATGAAGTGCATATGTATTTTGAAATGTGAAAAAAATAACTACAACGATAAAGTTTTGCATAATTTTAATATTTGAAGATAATCAAATATTTATTAGTATTCTAGGTAATTATTGATTATTTTGTCTTTACAGTAATTTCTTTAGTATACGAGCCCTCTTCAGAAAATAACCGAACTTTTTGAATTACAGGCAACTACTTACATTACACAACTATAGTTTTGTCAGTAAATATGAAAGAAATGCCCGAATATAAATATATTAGAGACATATATACGGAAATTTATTTAAATTATTTCACAAATTGGCACCTAGTCTCAACTTCCCAACAATAATAAAAATGTTGAATTCTTTAAATTATATCCCGTGTTTTGAAAATTTATGACTACATGTGCTTCATTGCTGAAAAATGTTGGCAATGAATTAGTTAAATTTGGAATAAGGTTTATGTTATGAAATAAAACTCAAACTATGTATATTTTTTTATTATTGTGAGAGGGAATTTGCTAGTTTACTGATTAGATTTTAAGAAATTCGGCTGCCTGTAAAATTATTAATATTAATATTAATCCCATTCATCTATATTTTTAATAAATCGATTGCAATAGAGTAAACATTTGGAGCTTGGTGATTTTCCAATTTATTTTTAAATATTTTACGTAATGGTATATACCTATTTATTCTGGAATGGTTAATGTCAATACTGTTGAACAGTAATAATTAGAAAATAACAGAATATAATGTTTAAATTAAACTTTGAATTAAATTTAAGTAAAATAAATGTTTTGTAATTTTAGTTCATACCTATATTATAAATGGTAATGACAATAAGAAAATGGATTTACAATTTTTTGTAATTATTACACACGCAAATACATACATTTATTAATTTATAATTTTTTAACAATGATATGATTAAATATAATTACATAATACAAAAAAAAAACACGTACCTGATGTATTGAAAATTGGTCAACAATGCAATCATTGAAAGAAGTATTTTGTATTTTTGTTTTCTCGTCACTTCCAACAAAGATCAGCACGTAAAAAGACAACCGCTAAAAAGATATTTTTTTGTTTCCACATTTGTGGTTATGTTCATAGATACATTTTGATAATTTTTAAAATAACAACAACTATGACAGTGTAAAACAGTAAAACGTTTAATAAATTAATTAATTTGACAGACATAACTTGAATAAGACATTTTTAAATTTCTTCTACTGACGATGCTGCAAGTTCCCGAACCTCGACGCCTTGTTTTCACACTGAATTGTCAAACTTTCGAGTAATTTCTAATTACTTTATTATTTATTAGGTAGTATTCGAGAAAGTGTCAAAAAAGTCTCCCAAGGTTACTCTTACAAGATACAATGTTTTGAAAATTGATTTAAATATAATTCAGTCATCACCTAGTTTTGTGTTAGTTGTGAATTTACCTCTAAATAATTAATTAATCTTAAAAAACGTTAACCGTTAAAATATTGTCATTTTTTAATTACTGGGTTAATTATTACTTTTATAATTAAATTAGTTCAGGTATGTTTATAGGCTTATCTATATTATCGATACAAAGTATTTAATGGAGAGGACATTTTTAAATAAAAAGCACTTACCTCATGATACAAATAGCAACTGCAATAAATATGCATAGGTTATAATTAACAATGTCATAGTTTATGTCGCATATGCAAATTATTATATACATTGGTACATGGTTGTTTTTAGGCTTAAATACCATTAAAAAAAGTAAGAAAATATTTCAAAATATGGTATTACCAGTTTTTAATTCATATTTAATGTAATGGAAAAAATAGGACTCAAAAGTAAATAAGAATTAGTAAAAGTAGCGTTTTTGTTAGCTTCATCTGGATACATATTTGACTTAGGTATGTTTTTCGTAGTGTATACTGAAAGCCTACTGTCATTTGTTTGCATCTTGACAATAGAAAGAGAATCCTTTATTTTGTTGGCCAATTTCTATATAATTTCTAATTCTGAATAATGTAATATGCAGATACCATCTCAGCTTCAAATAATAAGAGAATAATTTGCATAATTTTCTTCGTTAAGTCGTCACATTTATATAAGAAACAATTCTAAATATGGTGTGGTTGGATGAAAAAATCCAAAATGGCGGTCAAAAAACCGATTTGGTGACTAAATTTTTAAAAGTTAACCGATTTACACCAAACTTGTTATAGCAAATTTGGTGGTAATTGTTCGATTTTCCGAAATTTCGTCCGCCATCATGGATCCGCCATCTTGAATATTTTGCAAATCTGACTTCGGATTCGTAATTAGCGACCTCCCGTATACCAAGTTTGGTGTAAATCGGTTGATTTTCAAAAATTCAGTCACCAAATCGGTTTTTTGACCGCCATGTTGGATCCGCCATTTTGGATTTTTTCATCCAACCACACCAGCTGTTAAGAGGTGTCCCTCAGCTACAATATGACCCGATTGGTTGCGAATTTTTTTTTTCACAACCCTTTTTTGCAGTACACTCAGGTTTTCTCCAGCTTCCGGCAGCCATATTGAGTCCGCCATTTTGGATTTTTGAAAAGTACCACACTGCGTTTGAAAGCCTCTTACTAGACGAACATTTTGGGCCCTTACACGTCTCGATCGTTCCACGCAATTTTTGTCCAGGTCGGTGATCTGCTGGACGTGAAACATCCCAAATACTAAATTTAATTAACTAATAATTGTCCTTGTTGCAAATAAATTGAAACTTATAAACAAATACCTACGATAACATATTTAGAATTCAAACATTGCATATAATTTTTAACTATTTAATGGAATTAATTTATGTATATATATTATTTTAGTATGAAATAGCGTAGCTTTTTTTGTAATAGAACAAGTAGGTATAATTATTTCTTTAAATTATTATATAATTTGTAACATGTGATATATAATTTGTTATATAAAAGATGCAGGAAATACGCACATTTATTATATGTAATTATTAGACACGGGAACATTCAAAGTCAAGAAATTATTAACAGGGTTGGACTTTGACAAATATTTTCCACCTTATTTATGATATATGTATAGTAGGTACGATTAAGTTTTAAATCCGTATCTAGCAGCAATGGTTTTAATTATGTAATCCCGAAAAATCATTTAAAAAGAGATATTACAGGTTCATAATGCGAATACGTTCGTACCGATTGTGCTGATCTTTGAAAATATGAAAAAAAATGATATTGATAAAAAAGATACAGAAGACGTTTTACGACTTTCATATTAAAGGGGCCGTTTTTATGCGCAATTTTTTTGTCCAGCATTTTAGAAAATCTAAGCAATCTATAAGTTTTCTTCAGGGTATAAGACAATTGACAATACATTCAAAATAAGGAAACATCATATTTTTACCTCGTATCTTTATCTTACGTTTCCTGAATTTTGCACGCCTGTTGAACATACCGAAAATCGCGTATGGTACTATAAACATAAACAAACCTCACATAATGCTTTTAGGAAACTATTAACACATGCATTGATCACAATTATCGAGTATCATCGTCACTTCCTTGGTAGATCTACTTGTTCTCTCATTGACTTACTAAAAGTGCGGTTTTTTGTCTATAAAACTCTAGTCACAATATGATAAACTGCTAATTGTTTCAATCCGATTGTTTATATTATTTTGTAAACTGTTTAATTTACTAATTATTTGAATAGCTAACTAGGTAAAATGTTCATATGTATGTATGGTTTTTGTATGAGCATTTGAAGATTAAACTCATTTAGAACATGCCATAAAATTCTAATTATTTTCTGTTAACTGATTTTTGTACGGATGGAATTCTCCTTCTACTTTACAATACTCTTACAGAACGAATCATAACTAAATTTTGACTAATATTTGTTAGTCCATAAATATAAATTAAACATTATTGGAACATTTTTCTGAAATTGAAATTATGTGCATATGATAGAAGAGTTATATAAATTCAGTAATTAGTTTTTAGAAACTAATAAAATTTTAGTCTTTAAACCTTTACGACTTTTACCATCCCTATGCTTCAGCAAAAAAAAAAAACTGGGGTAGAAATAATTTCGGGGAAATTCGTTGTAGACAGTCAAATGCCTAGAACGTACTGCCGCTGAGGCCATTGAAATATCCTGTATCGATCCCAGAAGTAAGTATTTATAGAAACTGGAATAACGCTGGCGTAGACATTATATTCATTTTATGTAATCGTTGCAGGGTTATAATTCTATTTTTAGCACATTTTGGGGGTGCAGTTGAGAATTACTGAAATGTCTTGCTACGAAGGCGTGCATTCATATCTGAAATTGTTAACTACGCTTAATGTTTAGTAATTGACGACCCACGCAGATTTTATGATGTCACTGACTCTACAAAGAATCAATTAAATTCGCGTCACTTAGTCGCTTTGTTAAAAGGCAGGACGATGTGTCATTCTTCAGATAATTTGAAATTGGCCTGACCCAAATTATCTTTAAATGGCTTTGCCAGCGTCTTATTCTAATTTTCGCAAATTTCATGTACATATTTTTTATTTACAATTTGGACCTATATTTTTTTTACAATTGTCTTAAATTTTGATTTTTAAAATTCGATTATCTCGAAAACCGTTAAGTTTAGAGGTTATTAACAAGTATATATTTTCGTTCTTACAATGGCGTGCCTTTAATATTTTTTCCCCAAAAGAGCGCTACCTTGATGGGCAAAAAAGTTTAGCGTACATTTATGCCACACATGTGGCTTAAGTGGCGCCCTCTAAAATATACATTAAATTAGATACCAAATTATGATTTCTCCACCAAAAAACCCCCAGTTAATTTTTTTTCGTATAAATGTCCAAAAATGTTCAAGTTATTGCGAAAAATAAATTTTGAAATTTTACTTTTAACACCCTGTATCTTTCTTATTATCAATATTTTATTAAGGCAAGTTGGCTCAAATTGTAATATTTTAAAGTCACAAATTTATCATACTTCTATGTACAATTACTTAAGGACCACCCTGTGTATTTGTTGTAAATTACGGATAATTAATATTTATGTAGAATATCCGCAGTGTATAGATTAAAGTAAACAAAAAAAAAGTGTGTGTGCAAAACCTTACTGTTTTTAAGAAAAATGGTTAATGTAGAACTTTGGGACGTTCAAAATCAAACTTACAATTAGAAAATAGAGGAAATTGCAGAAATTGTTGCCTTATAATAATAGTGTATAGTAATAGTACACTTCAATAGTGTTTTCCACAAAGACAAATAATTTCAAACATTTAATAGCTGAATAATCTAAAGCTTATCAAATAAGTAATAGGAATGTTATGTCATGCCACTTGAGTATTTTCAAAGACGCCGCAGTAAAACGAATAAACAGGTGCAAAAAACATCAAACCATCAAGGTTTTAGGTACTGAAATCTACGAAAATACTAAATTTTCTATATAACGAGCGTTCAAATAAAAACGTGGTCAAGTTGGTTCTGAAAATTTGGACGTAGGGCGTAGCGTATAGCAAATGAACTTAAACGTCATCTGTCAAAGCGCTATATCGCCGCTATCAATTTGAATATTTTCATTTTAAACGCTTTTTAAAACGAAAATATTCAAATTGGTAGCGGCGATATAGCGCTTTGACAGATGACGTTTAAGTTCATTTGCTATACGCTACGCCCTACGTCCAAATTTTCAGAACCAACTTGACCACGTTTTTATTTGAACGCTCGTTAT